>NC_066574.1:7771768-7816768 GCF_024679095.1 Eriocheir sinensis | reverse complement strand
TCACTGTCTGGGCAGACAAATATTCGGAAAAGAGAAGGCAAACCAGTTTGTAGATATATATAAATATGCCGTATATTCACGTCCTTATGGATATCTTCTTGTTGATTAGGGTTTAAATACTCCTGAATCCCTACAGTTTCGCTCAAACATTGTTGGAGAGCCTCCCAGATGAACGCGTATTCCAATGGTGAACTCCAGGAAAAGGAACTCTTACACGTTCTATACTCCCAACATAACGAACCCTATGGTTTAAGCTCTCAGCTACTTCTGATCTTACTCTCTTAAGCCTTTGCAGTTACTTTCTTAAACCATCGAAGCCCGCCTTCCTGAAGTCAGGTATTAAGTCTTGTTTCTGCTGACTCTATCCTCCCATTTAATATTAAATTTAATTTCCTTATGATCACTGTTACCTAATGAACCCCAACCTCAATGTTGCTTATTATGTCCTCTTTATTAGTTAACAACAAATCCAAAATATTTTCTTCCCTCCTTCGCACTGTTTTGTATATAGAACGAACTTACATTAGCTGAACCCACACTCCTGGAAGAAGCTAAAATTTTCTAAAGGCTACAATAAAGTCAATATGACCGATGAAGATACGGCACGTCACAATGAACAAACTCACTGTCTTCTCTGTAAATACGGGTTTTAAAGGTAAAGGAGTAAAACATCATGACCATGAAAAATCAGGAAACAATTACATTGAAGCTTATTGTAATAGATGCAACCTTCAAATGAAAAAATCACAAATTGCAGCGTACTCTCATTGCACATTATGCGGATTACGACATGACGTTAATCCCGCGTGAATTAACGCTACCTGGCTTTGAAAATCAAACTAAGACCAAAACATTCAGTTCAGAAATACCATGAAGTCATCATAAATGACTTGAGATTTATTGACACGTATGTCTTTATGTCTGGTTCACTCGCGGCTTTAGCGAACCAATTCATCAGCACTGGGAACGAGCCCATGTGCACACAACAGATGTTGAAAGATGTGCCAGCACCTGCGTTACCATTATTGATCAAGGGAAAGCAGGTTTTTGTTATGACTATATGGACTCGATGGAACGACTTTCTGAGACACGTCTTCCATCCCGCGAAGATTTTTTCAATTCGCTTCAAGAAGCAGAACTTTCCGAAAGTGATTATAAACATGCTCAGAATGTTTGGAAAGTAGCTGGATGTCAGAGCCTGATGGACTATTTGTTGCTTTATGTAAAAGTGGATGTTGGCCTTCTATGTGATGTCTTCCTAGAGGGAGAGGTATTTTGAAAACACAGTGGAGGTTGGATATTGTAAATTATGTTAGCCTGCCATGATTTGCCTATGACTCTTTTTGCTTAAAAAAACAGCAGGACTGAGAGAGGCTTAGTAGCCCACACATATATCAGTGCATTCAAACAAATGTGCGTGGGGCTACACAAGTGTTGTGCGTCGTTTTGTACGCACCAATAACATCTACACGAACCCTCAGTTTAATCCAAAACATGATAGAAACACTTTCCTTTCATATCTTGACTTCAACAGTCTTTATCCCACTGTAATACAAGAGAAGTTACCATGTGGAGATATGAGAAAACTAGATGAGACAGAAATGCACTGGTTTTTGAGCGGGAGGGGCTAGGTCAATCAAGCAACCGATGGCGATTTTGGATACCTCATTCTGTGCAATACTGAGGCTGTCTCACGTGAAGTCATTGAGAAAACGGATGACCTCCCACTGACCATCAGAAGACACAATATCATCAATAGAGATATATCGTCAGCCGCACACGAATGGTATGAAGAAGAAAACCGTCCAGTACCGTGTAAGAACATAAAACAGATTGGAACACATGTTGCTCAGGAGAAAATACTGTTTGCTCTGTCCCTCCTTAAACTGCTATTCAACTAGGCCGGGTTGTTAAAAAGTGCATGCTATTTATATGTTTAAGCAAAAGCACTTTCTTGCGGACTTCATTCAGGATAACATAGAAGCCCGCAAAAGTGCTACTTGCCCTATCAAGAAAACTGCAATCAAGTGTATTTCAAACAGCATTTTTGGTCGATACCTGATGAACGCGGCCAAATATAGTGAAGACATAGATATTGTCACCAACCGCGAAAAGTTTTTGAAGCTGGCCCGAAGTCCTTACTTTAAACGCGTTGTACCCCTCAATGATGGTCATGTAGTTGTAGTTCGCCATAAGAAATATTCACAGGCGAATCATCCAAACTACATTGGCTACTACGTCCTAAAGCTGTCCAAGCTGCGACTATATGATTTCTTTTACAGTATCATGAAGGCTCATTACGGGGATCGGGCGAAACTAGTGTATTGTGACACTGATTCCTTAATAACAGAAACTGAAACTCCTGATCTATTAACAGAGTACTCGCAGGAACCCTTTAAAAGCTATATAGACACAAGTAACTTTAGCTCCTCACATTCCTTGTACAACACAGACAACAAAGGCAAGCTCGGATTTCTCAAGTCTGAAGTGAGGGAAAGAACCATCTCAGAATTTGTAGGTGTAAGAACAAAGTGCTACTCCATCCCCATGGCAGACAGTGACCGGTTGAGTTCAGCTAAGAGCGTTCCAAAGCTCATAAAGAAAAAAAAAAAATTGCTCATCAGCGATACAAAGACGTCCTATTCCAGAAGCAAACATTTACCTTTGGCTATCAGGGATTCACAGTGCGTAATGGACGAATGAGTACAGTAAAATATCCCAAGAGAGGGATATCTGTAGTTCAGGACAAAAGACACTGCTTTAGCACCTTGGAGTTACGACCTTACGGTCATCCCGATAATTCTACAGGGGTAGAGGAGGAGGAGGAAGAGAAGGAAGCTGTAATCATAATTTGACCAAATTCCAATAAACATTGAGTTTGTTTGACTTGTTTATATGTCCTTTATCAAAAAATGAATGAAAAAAACAATAATTGTCTTAAAATTTATTCGATTTGTGGAAACATGTAGACAAAACGCGTCTATGTTTCGATCTGGCTCATATAAAAAAAAGAAAAAAAAAAGACTCGCGAAATGTGCGCGGCGGCGGCACCAGCGGGTCCTGCGGCGACATGCGACGACAGGATGCGACAGGATTGCGTGGGCTCGGGGCGGGGGCGGGGCGGGGCGGCAGCACTGGGGCTAGTGGTGGTGACGAGTGAGGTCCTGTATGGAGCCAGACCACTGATTTAAGCGTGTTATACAAACCACGATAAAGGAACTAGAAAATTATTTATGCTGAGAATAGCTTCGTGGAATGTAATACACTTCAATATGAAAAATCAATAAAGTCAATACTTACTTTTTATGAACACGTGTTAAATGTTTGATGTCATACGGGCATTATAAACTTGCTGTAAGCGAATCTCATCACGTGTTCATCATTCCTCGAATATTCGGTCTTGGAAAACTCCATACAAATTTTTCAAGAGTTTCTCTTACACCCAAGTGTGAAACATTGTAGGCAAAGTACACGACATAAGCCCCGCACACATCGCTTCGCGTGCTTTGAAGTCGAAATGCATTTTTATATATCCTGAGCCCAGGGTAAGCAATATATTTAAAATAATCAGAGTATAATTTGAGGTCGAGAGCATAACTATCTAAGAACACTATCATGTCCGGTTCATAGTAGAGACAAATCCAGTGTCTCATTTCTCTTTTAGAATAACTTGGTAGCGCCGCCCCGCCCCGCCCCCGCCCCGAGCCCACGCAATCCTGTTGCATCCTGTCGTCGCATGATGTCGCCGCAGGACCCGCTGGTGCCGCCGCCGCGCACATTTCGCGAGTCTTTTTTTTCTTTTTTTTATATGAGCCAGATCGAAACATAGACGCGTTTTGTCTACATGTTTCCACAAATCGAATAAATTTTAAGACAATTATTGTTTTTTTTCATTCATTTTTGATAAAGGACATATAAACAAGTCAAACAAACTCAATGTTTATTGGAATTTGGTCAAATTATGATTACAGCTTCCTTCTCTTCCTCCTCCTCCTCTACCCCTGTAGAATTATCGGGATGACCGTAAGGTCGTAACTCCAAGGTGCTAAAGCAGTGTCTTTTGTCCTGAACTACAGATATCCCTCTCTTGGGATATTTTACTGTACTCATTCGTCCATTACGCACTGTGAATCCCTGATAGCCAAAGGTAAATGTTTGCTTCTGGAATAGGACGTCTTTGTATCGCTGATGAGCAATTTTTTTTTCTTTATGAGCTTTGGAACGCTCTTAGCTGAACTCAACCGGTCACTGTCTGCCATGGGGATGGAGTAGCACTTTGTTCTTACACCTACAAATTCTGAGATGGTTCTTTCCCTCACTTCAGACTTGAGAAATCCGAGCTTGCCTTTGTTGTCTGTGTTGTACAAGGAATGTGAGGAGCTAAAGTTACTTGTGTCTATATAGCTTTTAAAGGGTTCCTGCGAGTACTCTGTTAATAGATCAGGAGTTTCAGTTTCTGTTATTAAGGAATCAGTGTCACAATACACTAGTTTCGCCCGATCCCCGTAATGAGCCTTCATGATACTGTAAAAGAAATCATATAGTCGCAGCTTGGACAGCTTTAGGACGTAGTAGCCAATGTAGTTTGGATGATTCGCCTGTGAATATTTCTTATGGCGAACTACAACTACATGACCATCATTGAGGGGTACAACGCGTTTAAAGTAAGGACTTCTGGCCAGCTTCAAAACTTTTCGCGGTTGGTGACAATATCTATGTCTTCACTATATTTGGCCGCGTTCATCAGGTATCGACCAAAATGCTGTTTGAAATACACTTGATTGCAGTTTTCTTGATAGGGCAAGTAGCACTTTGCGGGCTTCTATGTTATCCTGAATGAAGTCCGCAAGAAAGTGCTTTTGCTTAAACATATAAATAGCATGCACTTTTTAACAACCCGGCCTAGTTGAATAGCAGTTTAAGGAGGGACAGAGCAAACAGTATTTTCTCCTGAGCAACATGTGTTCCAATCTGTTTTATGTTCTTACACGGTACTGGACGGTTTTCTTCTTCATACCATTCGTGTGCGGCTGACGATATATCTCTATTGATGATATTGTGTCTTCTGATGGTCAGTGGTAGGTCATCCTTTTTCTCTATGACTTCACGTTAGACAGCCTCAGTATTGCACAGAATGAGGTATCCAAAATCGCCATCGGTTGCTTGATTGACCTAGCCCCCCTCCCGCTCAAAACCAGTGCATTTCTGTCTCATCTAGTTTTCTCATATCTCCACATGGTAACTTCTCTTGTATTACAGTGGGATAAAGACTGTTGAAGTCAAGATATGAAAGGAAAGTGTTTCTATCATGTTTTGGATTAAACTGAGGGTTCGTGTAGATGTTATTGGTGCGTACAAAACGACGCACAACACTTGTGTAGCCCCCACGCACATTTGTTTGAATGCAATGATATATGTGTGGGCTACTAAGCATCTCTAATTCCTGCTGTGTTTTTAACAAAAAAGAGTCATAGGCAAATCCTGGCAGGCTAACATAATTTACAATATCCAACCTCCACTGTGTTTTCAAAATACCTCTCCCCTCTAGGAAGACATCACATAGAAGGCCAACATCCACTTTTACATAAAGCAACAAATAGTCCATCAGGCTCTGACATCCAGCTACTTTCCAAACATTCTGAGCATGTTTATAATCACTTTCGGAAAGTTCTGCTTCTTGAAGCGAATTGAAAAAAATCTTCGCGGGATGGAAGACGTGTCTCAGAAAGTCGTTCCATCGAGTCCATATAGTCATAACAAAAAACCTGCTTTCCCTTGATCAATAATGGTAACGCAGGTGCTGGCACATCTTTCAACATCTGTTGTGTGCACATGGGCTCGTTCCCAGTGCTGATGAATTGGTTCGCTAAAGCCGCGAGTGAACCAGACATAAAGACATACGTGTCAATAAATCTCAAGTCATTTATGATGACTTCATGGTATTTCTGAACTGAATGTTTTGGTCTTAGTTTGATTTTCAAAGCCAGGTAGCGTTAATTCACGCGGGATTAACGTCATGTCGTAATCCGCATAATGTGCAATGAGAGTACGCTGCAATTTGTGATTTTTCATTTGAAGGTTGCATCTATTACAATAAGCTTCAATGTAATTGTTTCCTGATTTTCATGGTCATGATGTTTTACTCCTTTACCTTTTAAAACCCGTATTTACAGAGAAGACAGTGAGTTTGTTCATTGTGACGTGCCGTATCTTCATCGGTCATATTGACTTTATTGTAGCCTTTAGAAAATTTTAGCTTCTTCCAGGAGTGTGGGTTCAGCTAATGTAAGTTCGTTCTATATACAAAACAGTGCGAAGGAGGAAGAAAATATTTTGGATTTGTTGTTAACTAATAAAGAGGACATAATAAGCAACATTGAGGTTGGGGTTCATTAGGTAACAGTGATCATAAGGAAATTAAATTTAATATTAAATGGGAGGATAGAGTCAGCAGAAACAAGACTTAATACCTGACTTCAGGAAGGCGGGCTTCGATGGTTTAAGAAAGTAACTGCAAAGGCTTAAGAGAGTAAGATCAGAAGTAGCTGAGAGCTTAAACCATAGGGTTCGTTATGTTGGGAGTATAGAACGTGTAAGAGTTCCTTTTCCTGGAGTTCACCATTGGAATACGCGTTCATCTGGGAGGCTCTCCAACAATGTTTGAGCGAAACTGTAGGGATTCAGGAGTATTTAAACCCTAATCAACAAGAAGATATCCATAAGGACGTGAATATACGGCATATTTATATATATCTACAAACTGGTTTGCCTTCTCTTTTCCGAATATTTGTCTGCCCAGACAGTGAATTTGAGATAAATCTGACTTATTTAACCCTCTCGCGCACGATGACGCATTTCATGTCATCAAGGGTAAAAGGTTCTGGCGGACGATGACGCGAAACGCGCCATAAAAGTAAATAAAAAATTATTAAAATTAAGTTTTCGATGAAAGTGCGTCAAATTTGCAGTTGTTGGGATAAGTTTCTTAATAGTAACATATGGCAATCTTTCTAAGGAACGTAGATGAGGAGCTCTGAGCGATTTTTATTTGTTAGGATACTCTGACGAGAGAATAACATTCAGTTTTCTCGGTGTAACTCGGGAACTAATAGACGCATGAGGAATTTGAAGATACCATAAGAATCCTCACTAAATTCCGCTTCGGAGCATATAATCGGCTAAAAAAGTTGGCCCACAAAATTTTGAGCAAGCAGCAGATTTCTCAAGAATCAGAGGGGAATGGAACACACACACACACACACACACACACACACACACACACACACACACACACACACACGATCCCTTTTCACGGAAAAAGTAAACTCGATGCGGCAACGTCTAAGGTCATATGACACCGAAGAGCAGGCAGAAAATATAAAGAAATGCAAGTTGAGAAAAGAAATAAGACGAAATAAGTTAAGAAATGAAATATAAGACATTAATTAATGAGTGATTTTATTTGTTATGCTACTCTGACGAGAGAAAAAAATCAGTTTTCTCGGTGTAACTCGGGAACTAATAGACGTATGAGGAATTTGAAGATACCATAAGAATCCTCACTAAATTCCGCTTCGGAGCATATAATCGGCTAAAAAAGATGGCCCACAAAATTTCGAGCTAGCCGCAGATTTCTCAAGAATCGGAGGGAATGGAACACACACACACACACACACACACACACACATGATCCCTTTTTCACGGAAAAAGGTAAACTCGATGCGGCAACGTCTAAGGTCATATGACACCGAAGAGCAGGCAGAAAATATAAAGAAATGCAAGTTGAGAAAAGAAATAAGAAGAAATAAGTTAAGAAATGAAATATAAGACATTAATTAATGAGTGATTTTTATTTGTTATGCTACTCTGACGAGAGAAAAAAAAAATCAGTTTTCTCGGTGTAACTCGGGAACTAATAGACGTATGAGGAATTTGAAGATACCATAAGAATCCTCACTAAATTCCGCTTCGGAGCATATAATCGACTAAAAAAGATGGCCCACAAAATTTCGAGCTAGCCGCAGATTACTCAAGAATCGAAGGGGAATGGAACACACACACACACACACACATGATCCCTTTTTCACGGAAAAAGGTAAACTCGATGCGGCAACGTCTAAGGTCATATGACACCGAAGAGCAGGCAGAAAATATAAAGAAATGCAAGTTGAGAAAAGAAATAAGAAGAAATATGTTAAGAAATGAGATATAAGACATTAATTAATGAGTGATTTTTATTTGTTAAGCTACTCTGACGAGAGAAAAAAAATTCAGTTTTCTCGGTGTAACTCGGGAACTAATAGACGTATGAGGAATTTGAAGATACCATAAGAATCCTCACTAAATTCCGCTTCGGAGCATATAATCAGCTAAAAGATGGCCCACAAAATTTCGAGCTAGCCGCAGATTTCTCAAGAATCGGAGGGAACACACACACACACACACACACACACACACACGCACACACATGATCCCTTTTTCACGGAAAAAGGTAAATTCGATGCGGCAACGTCTAAGGTCATATGACATCGAAGTTAAGAAATGAGATATAAGACATTAATTAATGCAAAATCAGAAAAAAAAAGACTTGGTGCTGCAGTGTTTAGGGTTAGATGGCACCAAATAACCGGAGTAAAAAAAAATATATATAAGTTGAGGAAAGAAATAAGAAGAAACAAGTTGAGAAATGAGAAATAAGAAGATAATGATACAATACATCCAGCAAAAACTTAAATAATTTATCGAGTCTTACGTTCAATGGCGATTTTTTATTTTATTTTCGGACTTGCATTAGAGAGTAAATTCATATTTCAGCCTGGTCATTAACCTAATGTCCTTAACCTTTTCCGTGATTACAATCTCGTGGTCATTCGAGGGTCAAAGAAAGATCTTATCTTAACCCTTCAAGTATCCCTTCTCCCGTCACCCCCCCCCTCCTCCTGCTGGGCACCCCTACCGAGAGAAAAAATCAGTTGTCTCGGTGTAACTGGGGATCGAATAGAGGTATGAGGTATTTGAAGATACCTTCAGTATCCTCACTAACTTCCGCTTCGGAGCATATAATAGGCTAAAAGATGGCCCACAAAATTTCGAGCTAGCCGCAGATTTCTCAAGAATCGGAGGGAATGGAACACACACACACACACACACACACACACACACATTACATGATCCCTTTTTCACGGAAAAGGTAAATTCGATGCGGCAACGCCTAAGGTCATATGACATCGAAGAGCATGCAGAAAATATAAAGAAATGCAAGTTGAGAAAAGAAATAATAAGAAAGAAGTTAAGAAATGAGATATAAGACATTAATTAATGCAAAATCAGAAAAAAAGACTTGGTGCTGCAGTGTTTAGGGTTAGATGGCACCAAATAACCGGAGTAAAAAAATATATATAAGTTGAGGAAAGAAATAAGAAGAAACAAGTTGAGAAATGAGAAATAAGAAGATAATGATACAATACATCCAGCAAAACTTAAATAATTTATCGAGTCTTACGTTCAATGGCGATTTTTTATTTTATTTTCGGACTTGCATTAGAGAGTAAATTCATATTTCAGCCTGGTCATTAACCTAATGTCCTTAACCTTTCCGTGATTATAATCTCGTGGTCATTCGAGGTCAAAGAAAGATCTTATCTTAACCCTTCAAGTATCCCTTCTCCCGTCACCCCCCGCCCACCCTGCTGGGCACCCCAACTCTGGTCACCCTCTCGCGTCCGTACGCTAGTCCGAGTGGGGGTGCGGGGGGGGGGGGGAAAGGTAAAAGAGATGGGTGTGGAGGTGGGGAGGGGGGTCCAGATACCCCTCTTCCGTAACCCCTGCAAATTACCCCCACTCCTGTAACCCCCTGCTGACCGCTGACCCCCCCAACCCCCACTTCCAGTCCCCCCCACTTCCAAATTACCCCCACTTCCGTACATTTGTTACTACTCACCAGAACCCAATTGACCCCCTCTTTGACCTCCAGGAGTTGTTGTATGACCCTGGTGCTGATTGACCCTTCTTCTATACCATGAACCTAAGAAAACACTCATCAGAACCCAATTGACCCCCTCTTTGACCTCCAGGAGTAGTCGTATGACCCTGGTGCTAGATTGACCCTTCTTCTATACCAAGAACCTGAAGAAACACTCACCAGAACCCAATTGACCCCCTCTTTGACCTCCAGGAGTTGTTGTATGACCCTGGTGCTAGATTGACCCTTCTTCTATACCATGAACCTAAGAAAACACTCACCAGAACCCAATTGACCCCCTCTTTGACCTCCAGGAGTTGTTGTATGACCCTGGTGCTAGATCGACCCTTCTTCTATACCATGAACCTGAAGAAACACTCATCAGAACCCAATTGCCCCCCTCTTTGACCTCCAGGAGTAGTTGTATGACCCTGGTGCTAGATTGACCCTTCTTATAATACCGACCTATTATGATGATCGATTTTATGAGACACTTTCGCTCCTCACAACAACTATTTCTAAAGGTCAAAGAGGGGACCAATCGGGTTCTAATCAGTGTTTCTTTAGGTTCACCGTACAGAGGAAGGGTCACACTACCACCAGGGTCATAAAACTACTCCTGGAAATGCCCATAACTCCTACGAAAGCCTTGTCAAATATGTGAATTTTGGCGACGAAATGTCTAGTAATACGGCCCAGCACTCTCCACTCGGTCTGTTTTACATTGTCCTTCAGATGTTTTTAAATTCCTCTATATCACCGTTCCTCATCTCTCCTCGACGTGTTTTCCATTATTTTCCACGGCGTGTCTTGGTTCCTCAGGGTCGGGGCGCGGGTTCCCACACCACTTTATCCCGATGTAATTACCCACCGCTCTGTTCTCTCTTCTTTCTCCATTCGTGAACAGCTGGCAAGGTTACACAATAGTAGAGAAGCTAAGTTAATGTTATAGAAGACGAGGGAGCGAGGAGGTGGAGTGAGTGAGTGAAGGGAAAGAATGAGGGATGTGGAGGGACGTGAGGGAATGTAGAGGCAGTGAAGGGACTCATAAAAGGCAAGGATCATACACAAACTGTCCCTTAAC
The DNA here is from genome assembly GCF_024679095.1 of Eriocheir sinensis. Classification (NCBI taxonomy): domain Eukaryota; kingdom Metazoa; phylum Arthropoda; class Malacostraca; order Decapoda; family Varunidae; genus Eriocheir; species Eriocheir sinensis. Next base: position 7,805,723 of record NC_066574.1, on the reverse strand, counting down.
CTTAGTACAAGCGGGTAGGAAGGAGTGTGGGAAGATTGAGTGGGTATAGATCCAACTCGGGTTTATCTATTACCCCCGCGAGCACGTTGCAAGCTCAGGATAGCGCTGAGTCGTGTTTTGAGGCACCTTATTCAGTATTAACCTGTTTACTGACGGTGGTGTTCGGTCGAGCCCAGGTTAAGAGCCACTGGTCTAGAGGAAGGAGAAGGAGGAGTGAGCTTTTGCAATCAACGAATGATGAAAAATAAAAATAATAGCATACGGAGGCACAGCTGGCGGGACAAGACAAACAGCTTAATGACGTGAGTGCAGCTTTGAGCAACAGGGAAATTTAATCGTGGAGAGCGAGGGTAAGCGAGGGATGAAGGAGAGATGAGGGAGGCGCACCAGTATAAGCAGGGAGACTAATGAGGCGATGCTTGTCAGTTGCACGACTTCGCCTCACCAGCATAATAAACAACGATTATAAACATATGTATAGTCCTCATAGCCGCACGTCAGCACCCCTGTTAATTCCTGTCCCAAGGGGAGATTGAAGAGCTGCTATCCGCCGATCCGAGGGCCTGGTAACAACCGGTGTGGTGGAGACGAGTACTTGTAGTGAGTTAATTTAGAGATCAGGTGTGTATGAAGAGGTGAGGATGAAAGGGAATAAGATGACGTGGCGTGGGAAGAAGATGAGCAAGGAAGGTGAAAAAATAGGTAACGTGAAACAGAATTAAGAGAACGACAGGTGATAGAGGAACGTAAAGGGATAAAAAAGTGGTATTTCAGAGATAGAATACAAGACGAACGGGATAACGCACTGAAGAGAGAGGGGGAAACAGAGGCGAGGAAGCGCAGAGGTGGATATGTGAACGGAGGGGATGAGATTCGAACCAATAATTAAAAAAAAAAAAAATTTATGAGGAGAATGAAAAAGGAGACGTTGTTTTGCGAGAGGGAGCGACTTCAAGAGAGGGGACAAGACTGAAGAGGCGGTTTGAAGAGAGGGGATAGGAAAGATGCAGTGAAGAGAGGGGGGGTAGGACTGAAGAGGGTGTTTGAAGAGAGGGATAAGAAAACTGCAGTGACGAGAGGGAGCGATTTGAAGAGAGGGATAAGAGAGGGAGCGATCTTAAGAGAGGGGGTAAGAGATAAGGTTCAGCTGACGAGAACATAAGAACACAAGAACATAAGAACGTAAGGAGTTTGCAAGAGGCCGGTTAAGATAAGAGAGAGAGGCAGGGAAAGGAAGACACCATTTCCAGCGTTTTGTTTATCTCGGTTTGACCTTCGCAGACTCCAGCCCCTCACCCTTCCAGTACCCTTGACCACTCCCCGCAAATCCCCTGCAGAGCTTCCCCAAGACTCACCCCCTTCAACCTCCTACCCTCTGGCGTCCCTTCCCCTGGATACAGAAGGTGGGCAGGGTTGGCCATAGGGTAGGGCAGGGAACATACCGTGTTAATTATATCAGAACAGCTGGATAAGAGACTGGGAAGGAGAGGGGGGACTGGGCAGGATGGAGGAAGCCAATGAGGAGGAGACGGAGGATGGAGGAGACGGGACAGCCTGAGAACCTAAGGGAGGGGGGGGGGGGGGGTTGAGGAGCAGTGGAAGGAGGGGTTCAGAATGTGGGAAGGCGGCTCAACGCGCAGTGGGACAGGTGGAGGTCCGCCGCCGCCACGTTGGATGAGTCTGGAAAACAGTTTACTTGGGCTTACGTAAGAGAGATAAAGAAAGGTCACGATAGGAGAGAGAGAGAGAGAGAGAGAGAGAGAGAGAGAGAGAGAGAGAGAGAGAGAGAGAGAGAGAGAGAGAGAGAGAGAGAGAGAATCTTTGCCTCCCTGTTCTACGCAGTTCCCCGGCCACCTTGACGTTGTCCTTTCCGCCTCTCTCCGCATAATGAAGAGGGGAGGGAGGGGTGTCAGGCCAGGCCCCAACCTTCACAGTCACCCCGGTAAAGCATCGGACCATTCCCGCCTCCATCTGGCTCCGTGTCTTTGGAACTCATCACAGGCTTGTTGTCACACCACTAGAGGGTGAACTGAAGGGAAATCGAATATCACACTTGGGGTTTCGGATCCACGTCAATGATTTAGGATTAGTTTGTTGACTGATAAATGCGAGAGGAGGATGGGCGGGACTCAGCACCTTTGTGAGTTGTGGACAGCGTTGCCAAATTGTCGTACTCTGAGCAATGCGTTTATCCTTTTTAGGCTTGAAGACCGTCGTAACCACACAAACAACGATAGAAAATTAAAGTTATCGTTGAAACCGTTAAAGAGTGATAGTTTTCGCTCTCTTTTGCTAGAGTTATCGGTCAGAAACTAGGAAAATGCAATGCGCTGAGTACGATAATTTGGAAACGCTGGGGTGAGCTGGCCTGAAGCGAACTGGTGTGAATCTCGTTTGTACTGTACGGGAGAGGAATTCCACGGTGCATAAGAACAGGCCATTATGTCGACCACACCGCAGACATGATCCGGCGGACGTTGTCTTATTTGTTTGTGAAGTCAGTCATTCCAGCGCCGCGGTGTTCGCCACGCTGGCCGCACGTGCTGTAGGGGCGGCGAGGGAGCGCGGTGAAGTGTTTCGTAAGTACCAGTGAGAATCGGTGAGGTGCTGCAGGTGTTGTCAAGAGACGTTACGTAACACCTGTTGATGAAAACAAAGTATTGGCTCATTATTAACCGTCGCCTCTTGCTGCCCCTCAGGCCGGGGAGGGGGGGTGGGGGAGGAGGCACGGTGCGGGAAGCGCGACCCAATGCAAACAGCTGATGAGCGGCGGTTATCACGTCTGATAAAGTTGCCCACGCGGCGAGGACGCGGGGATGAGGCGTCACGTGATACCTGACTCAAGTGACTGTAGGAGCGGACGCACGCATTCAGCCGCACGCGCCCGCGCACACATACACAAACATACACAAAAAATCACATGCGCACACACACACACACACACACACACACCTTAAGAGACCTACTCCCACCCACCCTCCCTTCCCCCACAAGACCCACAAGACACCACAATATTCTAGTCCCGGTCAGTGCTCGGACGGACAAATATCGGCTAAGCGTGATACCGACACTTGCGAGGGGCATTAATTAATTAACACCTCCATGATCACATGACGTCTCCATCCCAACACACACACACACACACACACACACACACACACACACACACACACACACACACATCACCCTTCCCCACCTCCCCCATAACTCATCACATGAAACTCATTGTATTGTATTTTTTGTGTATTTTCAGCCTTATGGTTGCCAACAAGTGAATAAACCATTTATTATTATTAATATTATCTATAACATTAATACCCTAAGGGCTGAGGGTTTGTAAGTGAGATTTGAGGCACTTAAACCCATCGTAGTAACACCAAATTTTGACCTATTGCCGCGGATTTGGCCGAAGTTTATTCATTTTTTTTTGCACTTTGGGTCGTATTTTTAAAACATTTCGTCGCCCAAGTTCACATATTTGACATGGCTTCCGTAGGAGCTGTAGGCCTTTCCAGGGGTAGTTTTATGACCCTGGTGGTAGTATGACCCTTCTTCTGTGCCATGAACCTTAAAAAACACTCATGAAAAACAGATTGATCCCCTCTTTGACCTTTAGAAATAGTTGATGCGAGAAGCGATGGTGTCTTAAAATACAGCCCTTAAACCCATCGAAGCAACACCAAATTTTGACCTATCGCCGCGGATTTGGCCAAAGTTTATTAAGTTTTTTTTTGCACTTAATCCCATCGAGGCAACACCAAATTTTGACCTATCGCCGCGGATTTGGCTAAAGTTTATTCAGTTTTTTTTGCACTTAATCCCATCGAGGCAACACCAAATTTTGACCTATCGCCGCGGATTTGGCCGAAGTTTATTCAGTTTATGTTTGTTAAGCGATATAGCTCCTATTTAAAGTGAAAACGGTAATTTATTCTCCAATTTCGTGCGAGAGGGACGTTTTGCTGAGGGGGAGTATTGTAGCGGGCTTCACTACAAACCCAAACACGACGGGCGGGGCAGAATCCGTGCAATTCCGTGCAATTTGTACGGGTGCCCACTAGTTATTGTTATTATTATTATTATTATTATTATTATTATTATTATTATTATTATTATTATTATTATTATTATTATTATTACATAAAACATCACCACATTGTTCTGCCGCTTCTTATAAGTTAAAATAAAATCGAGTGGTCATTTTTCAGGTACCCTGCGGGCCTCTTCGCCAGCTCCCTCGCCGCCTGTACTGTTTGCATGTTACGGCGCATTCAGTGAACACAACCGTGCGGTGATTTCGTGCTGATGGGGCGTGGAGGGCTTGGCCGCGCCCCTCGTGCTGCCCCCCCGGCGTGGTCAGCGGGCGACGGAGGCTCCTGAAGGAAGCTCCCGCATATGCTGGTCGCGTTTGTCGTCCTGATCCATGAGTCGCCCGCTCCTCTTCCCTTTCCGAGGGCAAGCAGGACCTATTTCTCTTCATTGTTCAGCTGAGTAAATCCTTTGACCTGACACCTCTCTGGGAGCGCTGGGTGGACACTGTCGACCTGGTGTGGCTTGCATTTTTATTACGCTGGAATTCATATCAGGAGGCAATGGCGACGAAGACCTCGGATGATAAGCGTCTTAGAAGATTGTGTAATCGTTTATTTATTTTTTTTTTTTTACGTTAACACCTACAGCGCCGGTAGGCTTTCCTGAGGGGCCTGGATGGTAGTCGGCCCCAGCCCGTCATGGCGCAGGCAAGTGTTTATAGTGGCGCCATCTTCTCTTGGCTCATGCTGCCCCCGGAACTCGTTCTTGATTCACTTGGACGGTTTCCTCTAGAGTCCGGGTTGATGGGTGGTCTTCAAGACAGCATGTGGGTACTTTTAAGCCACTCGGCGGTGACTGAAAAATCCGAGGTGGTAGCGTGGGGATTCGAACCCGCGTCGTCCATCACGCGGTGAATGTGGGCCCAGCACGCTACCACTCAGCCACCGCCTACCCTACTTTATGGATGCTTAATCTCTACCGACCTGATGGTGTATGTTCAAATGCAACACTTGATATTCAGTTTAATTGCTTTTTAGCCTGTAATTGTAAATGGATACTTTCATTTCGAGGGTAGCCTACTGCCGCCCGTGATGGGACTCAGACATTCGTGGGGTCGTTGTCCTGAGTTGTGGCGCCAAGTGGGTACAGCTCCGCGTTAGGGCGACCGCACAGGAACACAGCACCCAAAAGCAAATAACTAAACAAATTAAACCAGCTGTCTGATTGTAGAGACTCCCTTTCTCCTCCTTGGATCAGGTTCCGGCCGGGGGCTCAGAGGTACTGTTAGTTAAGTGTTCCTTTAAGAAAACATCCAGAGTTACTGACGTTGGTCTTCAGACAGCATATACAGCTGTCGCATATAACAGCTACAAAAAGGCCATCAGGTGGGCGGGGTGAGGAATATAATAAGGAGGGGGCAGGATATTAGAGGTTGTAGGGAGTTGAGAAGTTGTGGTGGGGGGTTGGAGGGGATGGGTGGGGCCATGCATTTGGCACGGAAGGGAGGTGCAAGGCGACTGCTGTGTTTCACAGGCCCACATTATGTGTGACGAGGCCAGACGCCACACACCGCTCGCCGCAGTGACCAGCCACATTTCACGCCCCACAAGTCTGCTCCTCGACACTCAGAGCCGAACATAAGTCCACGATCCTGCCCGGCGACGTTCAGGTAAGGTGCCGAGCAACATAAACAATTCAACAGAACAGTAATGCGCCTTGAGGCACTCCGTCGAGGGCCACGTAGCCCCGGCTGGCTGAGGGGAAAGTTAAGGCTGTGGACCAGGCCTGAGAGTGTGTGCAGCCGCTGGGAAAACACGAACCTGGGGAAGCTGCTAATCAGTCTTTTTTTTTTTTCTCTTTTTTACATCTGGCCTATAGCGCCGGCAGGCTATTACATTGGGGCCTGATGGTCGGCCCGGGCCCGTCATGGCGCAGGCAATTGTTTATAGTGGCGCCATTATTACTGGCTCATGGTGCCCCCCGGAGATCATTCTTGATTTCACTTGCGCTGCACAGCTTCTTCTAGAGTTCGGGTTGCTGGGTGGTCTTCGGGACAGCATGTGGGTAGTCTTAGGCCACTCGGCGGTCAGGCGCAGCTATGCTCGGCTATGCCACAGCTTTGCCGTCATTTTTAAAGGTTATATTTTCTTCCATATATTTATAATTTTCCTTCCTTTTATGTTCGATGTAAAGCTACCTAATATTTATATAACTCAGTTTTCAAATAATACAAATAGCCTATAAAGATATGCACATCACGCCATTCTTGGACAAGGTGAATACATCCACTCAGTGCTCGAACAGCCTCGAGCTATACGTGTGGGCGAGGGAGCGGTAGAATCCGTATATGAAATTTGACAAGTGCATGTATGGCTTAATGTATACTCACGTCACCTCAAGACGGATAATTGCCCGCCGGCCAGGAGCTCACTGCACCTGCGAGCAATTATCCGTCTTGAGGTGACACGAGTATAGATTAAGCCAGCTGTCAAATTTCATATACGGATTCTGTCGCTGCTCCCACCACTCGCTCCCTGCCCTTGCACTTAGCGGACTTTTTTTGTTGCTTTCAGCCTCACCGTAGAGACGCCTCTTTGTAGGCCATTTTTTCCAAGGTGAATATTTTGACTTTCATTATCTGCATGTTTCTTGTTTTGTCCACGGAACTCACAAAATACTTGAGATGATAAATGGATACTTCCTATTACCTTAACGCTAACATTTTCCGCCACATTGCTGATATAATGAAGGCCGGTAATTCTCCCACAGAGTTATGTAAATCAATAGCCTGCAAGGATGATGGCATTCAGTAATAATAATAATAATAATAATAATAATAATAATAATAATAATAATAATAATAATAATAATAATAATAATAATAATAATAATAATAATAATAATAATAATAATAATAATAATAATAATAATAATAATAATAATAATAATAATAATAATAATAATAATAATAATAATAATAATAATAATAATAATAATAATAATGATAACACTGATATTAGTGATGATGGTGTTTATAATGACATACTCATTCTTATGAAGCTTCTACGTCTGCTTATGATAAGGCTGAAAAATATTTTGTTGATAAAGATGATGATGATGATGATGGTGGTGGCGATGATGATGATAGAGATGATGATAGTGATGTTGATGTAATGATGAGGATGGTGGCAAAGATGATGGCGAAGATAATGATGAACAAGACACAATCATCATTATAGCGCTACATTTACTGACTATGAAAGATTGTAACGATGAGATCTACACCATCACAATCATCATACATATTCAAGACGATTCTCATATCACCATCATCACCACCACCACCACCACCACCATACCATCGATAACTCTTATGGCCACGACAGATCCACCTTCCACTGCCCAAAATCACAGAGGCCGAGAGACAAACAAACAGGTAACTCAGAGGTATGACAAGGGGTGGAAGCATTTATACGTACGAGACAAGGAACACTGCCCCTCTCGCTTAGCTTATCACCCTCCCCACCAACAGCTGACGGAGTGGATGGGCGATAGGAAGTGAAAAAACACTATACACGGCAGACAAGCAGGGGCCACGCAGTGTTGCCATTCTAGACTGATTTAACGCCTTTTCCGTCCACAGGTTTAGCAGCCATGGCGACGGTTAAGTTCGCGGAGACGACGTCCCCGTACAATTGCGGGAAGCAGGTTGCCCACGTCACCGACTACAAGCATCAGGGGTAAGCAGGGCACTCTCATTACTTAAGTCTTGGTGTTGGTGCTTGGTGTTGTTATTGTTATTGTGACTTGTGCTTCAATGATCTCCTTCGTGGGATGATCTTTCTTCTTTCCCACTGGTCAGTCTGTCAGCGCTTGATGGGATGGATCTCTTAGTTTCCTGGTCTGTCTGTTACTCCTTCTGTGCTTCAATGATCTCCTTCGTGGGATGGTCTTTCTTCTTTCCCATTGGTCAGTCTGTCAGCGCTTTCCATCATCCAATTTCTCCACAATTTTGGTAGCCAGAGATGCTTTATGAAGGCATGGGTCGCAGATCCAATTAATTTTAGGTATATTCTTCTGCTCAATTCTAGACAAATGAGCACATTTCACTTGACACCATTTAGGACACAAACAGCATCCAATCCTCAACGTAACACAGATCCCTCACGCCCCTGGCTTTGCACTCTCCGCACGGCGCAAGACAACACACGTCCGCTCAGCTCCACGACTAACTCTTTTCTTCCGTCTGTTCGCCACTGCTAACGCCTGTCTTTTTCTCCCTTATCTATCCGTCACATCTCCTCTGTCTCTCTGCTTCTGCTCTATCTCTCTGTTTCTCCTGCTGTCTCTCTGTTTCTTCTGCTCATCTATCTGTTTCTTCTCTGTCTTTTTCTTCTGTCGCTCTTTTTTCTGCTGTCTCTGTTTCTCCTCTTTCCGATTATCTTTTCTGTTCCTCCTCTCCCCTCGCGCTAACAAGGCTGTGGTCGCAGGTACCTCATCGGCGCGGGTCTCACCACAGCCGTCAAGAAGTACAATAACCCCGTGCAGGAGGATCTCAAGGTGGTCAACGTGGCACTCTTCGCTCTCGGCCGCGCAGGTGAGATGTGGCGCGCGATGAACGTTATATACTTCCTTCTGCAGCTCGACACGATGTTACAGATTAGAGAATTGGAACTGGAAGAAGTGCGGTTGAAGGGGAGGGTGGAGGGTGGGTGGAGGGTTGGAAGGGAGGGAGAGTAGAAGGTTAGTGTTTGGGGTGGTGAGGGAAAGAGTGGGGGGATGGGTGGTGGGGCGGGGGAGTAGAAGGGAGGTGGAGATTAGGTGACGGTGTTGGTGGGGAGAGTGGAGGTCAGAAGGGGTAGGGGGGGATTGGGAGACGGGTGAAAGGGGGAGGTGATTGCGGGATTGAAGTAGAATAATTATAACTCTTAGGTAACACCACTGGTCATTTCGATGTGACAGACACGCACAGTCACACACACACACACACACACACACACACACACACACACACACACACAAAACAAACATACACAAAACGCGAACACATCAAAAACACATTAAAAAAAATCATCCGCATAAATTTTAATATGCTAGGAAAATAAAAAAAAATAAAAAATCACACCAATCTGAAAACAATACCATCATTTCTACCGAGGCTGCTAAATATGGGTAGTCAAGCAACACTGCGGCAGAAATTAAGAGGTTGAACAGTCTGCAGAGAGCCTTGCCTGACCGCCCTCCTGCAATCCCTCCCCAGGCTCCATCCACCTCAACAACATCATGAGCAGCCAGCGGACGAATCTCAAGTACATCGTGGAGCCCGACACGAAGAAGCTGCAGAAGGTCGGCGACGAGTGGCGGCTCTCCAAGGACCAGTTGCTGTCCCCCGAGCAGGACGAGATCGTCTTCAAGGACCCAAGGTTAGCGCTCTGTTTTTTTTTTTTTTTTTTTTTTACAGCAAAGGAGACAGCTCAAGGGCACAAAAAAGTAAACATTAATAAAAAAAAGCCCGCTACTCGCTGCTCCTATACCTCCTGTGTGCTACTGTATGCTACTGCTGAACGAGAGTCCTCTAATGATACAAAATTAGATTCCAAAATGACTCCAGGTGAGCTCTTTCATGCCTCCCGGTGAAAGATCCCGAACCGAAAGAAACTCTACGTAAATTTCACCCCGACCTCACGGACATAAAGTCTTAGGGCCGTATCACTAAAGATTTCAACACACAGGCACACAGATTTGACAAGGCTTTCGTAGGAGTTGTGGGCATTTCCAGGGGTAGTTTTGTGACCCTGGCGGTAGTGTGAGCCTTCTTCTGTACCACGAACCTAGAAAAACACACATTTAACAAGTCTTTCGTAGGAGTTGTGGGCATTTCCAGGGGTAGTTTTGTGACCCTGGTGGTAGTGTGAGCCTTCTTCTGTACCACGAACCTAGAAAAACACACATTTAACAAGTCTTTCGTAGGAGTTGTGGGCATTTCCAGGGGTAGTTTTGTGACCCTGGCGGTAGCGTAATCCTTCTTCTGTACCGTGAACCCTAAAGAAACACTCATTATAGCCCGACTGATCTCCTTTGCGGCCTATAGCGATGGTTAATGTGAGAGGCGGAAGCGTTTAACAATACCAAGCATCTTACCGTGCAAAGAAAGATCAAAGAAGCTTAATCTGCACTGGTTGAAAGGGAGTAGACTGCGTGGTGATTTGGCTCAAGTGCTTACTACTCCATTCTTTAAGGGTGCTCTGGTAGATGTAGACTAAAATGTACACTGAAATATCCGTATAAACTTCTGATGTTAAGAAAATAAAGGGATATAAGGTCCTTTAACGCAACGGTGCCAGATTGTCTTACTCAGCCTCTTATATTTACCGACTTCCGACACAAAAACTGTCTCGTGGACCCCAATTAGGAGATCCGCTTATGATTATCGTTAAAATAGTCAATTCCTGATGTTTCTCGGCAATAGTTAGGCGTCAGAAACCGGTAAATACTATGCTCTGAGTACGACAATCTGGCAACGGTGCTTTGACGGGGGGAGAAGCACGTACGGGACACGGTGGCTGATTGACTGAGTGGGGTATCGTCATGGCGCCCCAACTACCCAGGCTACGAGACACTGTGCTAAGGTCTAGTAACGCCTCCCCATAGCGTGCACGGCATCATCATCGCTACCCCCACCTTCATGCACAAGGGCCTGGTGATGCGCGGGCTCAAGGCGGGCAAGGCTGTGTTCTGTGAGAAGCCTGTTGCCGAGAACTTCGAGGACACTAAACTCTGCTATCAGCTTGCGGAACAGGTGGGTGGGTGGTGTGTCTCCTCTCATAGACCCTCGTTCTGTTTTCCTCCTGCTGTTTTCTTGTTCTTTTTCCTGTTCTTTTCTTGTTCTCTTCTTTTCTACATCCTGTTTTTCTTCCTGTTCTTGTTTTTCCAGTTTTTTTTCTTTTTGTTCTTGTTCTTCTTGACCTTGTTCTTGTTTTTTCCCTTCTCCCTCATTCATATTTTCTTAACCTTCATTATGTTTGTGATTCCTTATAATTATCTCCCATAGTAATCGTCTTTTCATTTCTCTCCTCTTATCCTTCCTCTTCCTCCTCCTCCTTCTCCTCCTTCTTTTCCTACTCTTCATCCTCATCCTCATCCTCCTTCTTCCTCACCAACTACTGTTCTTTCTGTCATCATTGTACGCTGATACCTCCTCTTCCTCTCTGTTCACCGCTTAACACTCGCCCCCCCCATCAGGTTGGTCGGCCCTTGCTCTGTGCCTTCAATCGCCGGTTCGACCCCAGCTTCTGCCACTTGCGGGAGGAGGTGCATAAGGGGACAGTGGGTCAGGTACATATGGTCAAGACGGTGGCCAGGGATTCGCCACTCCCTAGCATCGACTACCTCAAGATATCAGGTGTGTGTGTGTGTGTGTGTGTGTGTGTGTGTGTGTGTGTGTGTGTGTTTCTTTATTTTCTTTCGTCTTCTTTATCGTCTTGTTTTTCATGTTAGTTTTATATTTTTTTCTCCTAATTAATCTCCTCTTGTCCTCCTCCTCCTCCTCTTTGTTTCTTTATAATGATGTCTCTTAGAAATCACTCTTTGTTTTTATCTATTTTCTTCTTTTTCTTTCTCTGTTTATTATCTTCCTCCTTTCTCTTTCTTTTTTCTCTTTTCTTTTTCTTCTTTTCTCTATTCTTTTTTCTCTTTTTCATTTTTCTTTCTCTTTTTCATTTCTTCTTTTTTCTTTTCTTTTTTATCTTTTTCATTTTTCTTTCTCTTCTTCTTCTTCTTCTTCTTGTTTCTTCTTCTCGTCGTCGTCTTCCTCCTCCTCCTCCTCCTCCTCTAAGCAAACACAAAATCACCACTCACTCACAACCCTTCCCAGGCGGCATCTTCCACGACTGCGCAGTTCACGACATCGACCTTACGTGTTGGGTGTTGGGGGAATACCCGACGCACGTGTTCGCCTCCGCCACCACCTTCCTGCCCGAGGTGGCCGCCCTCAACGACCATGACACAGTGGCGTTCACCATGAAGTTCCCGTCGGGGGCTCTCTCCATGACGGACATCAGTCGCAACGCAGCCTACGGATATGACCAACGGCTGGAGGTAGCTCGCTGATGTTGTCTCTATAATCCTCTTCAGTAATACGGATTAAAAGTTTGGCACGTCGTGAAATATGTAGAGAAAGCGTTAACCCATCCGCTGCGATTGGTACTGTCTTGGCCTTCACTGGTAGCCTGGTAACATATAGTCCCAGGTCTTTCTCTGCCTCTGTGCTGGATATCTGAGTGTTTCCCATGTGGTGCTGGTGTGCTGGATATCCCCTCCCAAGATGCATGACTTTACATTTTTTTCATTGAATTGTAGCAGTCATTTTTTGTTCCATTCCTGCAGCTTGGTGATGTCTTCTGGTAGGAAATCCGTAGTCCAGGGGTTAAAGATTAAGAAAAGACGACTGGTTTAATATAATGATGTTAAGGAAATTTGCCCATCTCGTATAACAGTTGAGCTAAGCAAGGAATTACGAATGATCTTAGGCGATTGAGTCGGGTTATGGAGATGTCAGACCTATTTTATTTACCTTAGTTGTGATATACAGCAGGTTAAGACGGAGAGACGGGGAGCAACTAGGATCATGAATTAGGAAGAAGACAAAAGTTGAAGATATGAAAGTGACAAATAAGAATGGGAAGTGGACTTAGGCAGGTCAAATGTAGAACTGAAAAACGACCAAAACAGCGAAATGGCAAACCAGAGATTATTGAAGGCAAGGCACACAGAGAAGCAGGTGGGGGCATGAGATTAAAACCTTTGCCGGGGCTGGGTGGAGTATAACATCAGGCAGAGAGGTGAAGATCGTTGGGAAAAGTATATTTGTCATGACGTCTGGTAAAGATGGCTGACTGCGGATGCTTATGATGATGATGATGATGGTGATTGGTAATATCGAGTCTTAAGTGCCTTAGGGTTTGATTCTTTCCCATTGAGACACTCTTCCTTCAGGTATTTGGGCCCAAGGGCATGGTGTCAGCGGGCAACGAGCGGCCCTTCCCGATGACGACGTCCACGGCGCAGGGCGAGACGAGGCCGCCAGTCTACCATTCCTTCCCGTCCCGCTACCACCAAGGCTACATCAGGGAGCTCGACCACTTCTGCGACGTTATTCAGGGTGAGACGGGGCACTTGGAGGGTGAGAGGGGGCACTGAGAGGGTTAGACAAAACGCTTCTTTAGGGTGACACGAGGCGCTAAAAGGCTGAGATAGGGCGTTTCTTTATCAGGGTGAGACGGGGCACTTGGAGGGTGAGAGGGTTAGACAAGACGCTTCTTCAGGGTGAGACGAGGCGCTAAGAGGCTGAGATAGGGCGTTTCTTTATCAGGGTGAGACGGGGCACTTGGAGGGTGAGAGGGGGCACTGAGAGGGTTAGACAAGACGTTTCTTCAGGGTGAGACGAGGCGCTAAGAGGCTGAGACGGCGTTTCTTTATCAGGGTGAGACAGGGCACTTGGAGGGTGAGAGGGGGCACTGAGAGGGTTAGACAAGACGCTTCTTCAGGGTGAGACGAGGCGCTACGAGGCAGAGACGGCGTTTCTTTATCAGGGTGAGACGGGGCACTTGGAGGGTGAGAGGGGGCACTGAGAGGGTTAGACAAAACGCTTCTTCAGGGTGAGACGAGGCGCTAAGAGGCTGAGACGGCGTTTCTTTATCAGGGTGAGACGGGGCACTAAGAGTCTGAGACAGGGCGTTTCTTTATCAGGGTGAGACGGGGCACTAAGAGGCTGAGACAGGGTGTTTCTTTATCAGGGTGAGACGGGGCACTAAGAGGCTGAGACAGGGTGTTTCTTTATCAGGGTGAGACGGGGCGACACGACACGATGCACCACACACACGAGGTCGAGTCGTCTTCTCCTTTTGACCTGTAACGCTTTGTATCGCTTCTTAGGTCCTCCTCCTCCTCTCGTTCCTCCCTTTTTCTTATTCACACACTTTCCTTTTCAGTGTTACGTTATTTTCTAACCTGAAAGTCACTTATCTTCACTTATTCAGACATTTGAGCCCTTTTTTCCCAGCACTGCGCGAGGAACACTTTTGTCGCAGCACATTCTCACAGCACCTCAGACTAAGCGTTCACACCCCGTAGAGTCGGCCCGGATTGTCAATATCTCGAATTCCCCATTGCCGGATTATCGTACTCAGAGCATCGTATTTACCGGTTTCTGAGCTACAACAATTGTCAAGAAACACCAATAATTAACCATTTTATCGATAATTTTACATGAAGCCAGTTTTGGGGGTGAAGGGAACAGTTTTTAGGTCGAAAATCGGCAAACATAAGAGGAGGAGTACGACAATCTGGAAACGATGGTTTCGATTTTTCGGTTGCGTTGGTGTGCCTGGAACTCTTACATCATCAAGCTGTTTGTACTTTTAAAAAATATAAAACGTAGAGATCTGTAATACTGGATTTTATTTTTTATCATAATCCACGCATCTGCCAGCCGCTTCCCATTCTGCACCATGTTAATTCTAGCCCCGCCCCGCCCCGCCCCGCCGCGCCCCGAGCCATGGTAACCCCACCCCGCTCTGTCTCCGCAGGCCTGGACGACCTCAGCGTAAACGGCGACAACACGCTCAGGGTGTCCACCATCGCCTCGACGCTCGAAAAGTCCGTGGTCTCGGGCAAGATGGAGCGGGTGGTGTACTGAGGCGCCGCGCACCGCCGAGGGAAGCTTACGAGTGGCAGTGATGAGCCTTCGGTCAACTGTGACGAGAATAATCGCAATAGCCTGACTTGTTTGCAAGAAATGTGAAAATAAAAGATAAAAATAAATAAGTGAAGAAGATTGTTTTCTTTCTGAACCAAACAGGCGCGGCTAGACGACGTGAATTTCCGGTGCGAGGCGGCGGGTGAAGACGACGCCGGCCTGGGAATGAATGGTGAGAGTGTGAGGGAGTGAGGGAGGGAGGGAGGAGGATCCTGAGGCTGGAGGGAGGCTTCCCCAGGAGGGCGGGGGGGACTGCGCCACGGTGGGCGCGGGTCAGCCTCAGCCCTCAACGTCTGGCTGGCGGGCGGCGGCCTCAGCACAACAGTGTGTCGCACGAGGTGGTGGAGGAAGGGTGTGGCGGCCGAGGCTCCGCGAGGCATGACTGGCGCACGCTGGCCACATGCAACACGTGCTTGCGGCTCGTGCCCACACGCGGCCCGGCATGTCCCCGAGGCTTGACGCTGACTGTTGTCGCTCGTAGCACATTCTTAAGCGTCCGGGCTGGTGGAAGGGATATTCAACGAACAGGTTTGTCTGTGAAGAGTCTCCCCGGGCGCCATGAGGCCGCGTCGGGCGCTGCGACTCGCCGCCCTCACTGCCGCCGTGACCACCCTCGCCGCCTTCGTGCTGCTCAACAGCAGCGTCCATGGCGGCGTCAGGAAGCGGAGGAGGGTGAGTAGCCAGAGGGGAAGGAGTGAGTAGCCTTGGTGTGGGGAGTGTGGTCCGATGTGACACTGAGTGTTGACCTGAGTGAGGGTTCCGCGGGGGCCATCAGCTGAGCTTGGCGATGGCAGCTGCCGGGGAGCCCAGGACAGGCGGCGCCTCTCCCGAAGTGCTCATTTTATGGCGTCTGGCTCTTGAACCCCGTAATGGGCCCGGACGGGATACTGTTTGTTGCGGCGGAGTGTAGTGCCCAAGTTGCCCCCCCCCCCTCCCCCCCCTCTCCCCTCCCCCCCCTCCCCCCAGGACCGGGTGAAGACTTACTTGGACCTCGTGGTGCTCAAAGAGAGTCATGGGGCACAGTTCGATTGCATGTCCACCACCGTGAAGCACTGTGTTTGGCGTGGCAAAGTAAAATGTCCACGCTGCCCGCCCACCGCACGGCCTCTCGACTCGGGCCGCGATGGAAATAGATATGCGTGGCGGCGGGGGGCGGGAGGGGGTGAAAGTGGGGGTTCGGGGACGTGAAAGCGGGCGATATTTGATTAAGCCAGTGAAAGGGGTGAACCCGCGACCCCGGATCCTCGCCACTTCATCCTGAGCCATAAAATCCATTACCTCAGTGTGACACATGGTTGTCCGCACACACACACACACACACACACACACACACACACACACAGAGAGAGAGAGAGAGAGAGAGAGAGAGAGAATATATACACCTATGCTGATAAATCCCTCGTGACAGTAATACACAACTTGACCGCAAAATATGACCCTGAAGAGGCGCCTGACAAGATACAGGTTTTTCAAATATATATGAATGTAATTTTGACGTCCTTGATAATATGATTTCATGGCTCATTAACTATGCAATTAATAGAAGGGGGGCGTGTCATCCAAGAATCCATAATTTGGGCTGCGTTAAAGGGGCTATTACACTGGGGAAATTTTCCGTGGATCTTCAGTCAAACCACGATATCCGCTGGCGTGGTTCTCATATTTGCGTGGTTTGCTGACGTGTCCACGATCTTCCAAAGCTACGGTAGATTTCACTAAAGGACGACGGTATTACTCACCATCATCATCATCAGCAATAACAACAAACAATTGAGAACCACGTTAGCGGAAATCGTGGTTTGACTGAAGATCCACGGAAAACATGCCCAGTGTAATAGCCCCTATATAGTACCTACGTTCCTTATGTTTATTTATTTTTTTATATAGTCGACGCACACTGACGCAAAGTTCATATTCAGACGCACTACCTGCACGAAACACCTTGCTATCTCACTTATGGCAGACGGAACCTTGAACACTGGCGACTAAAACTAGAAGACGCCAACGAACGCACAGGGAGACCGTCAGGTGGTTAGAAGATAACAGATCGGTATCCAGAGGTGTCGGGACCCAGAAGACGAACAGAGGAATGGCCATAACAGCACAGGCGTAAACATCTGACAGGACAAACACTAACAAGGAGGGCAACAGATATACAAGAGGGTCCAAAAGGGTACATCATTATTTCTTCGCCTTCATTATTTTTCCAGTATCTTCTTTTTGCATATAGTTCTGCTAATGGGAAGGAAAGGGAAGGGGAGGGAGGAGACTTGGATGAAGGGGAAGGAGAGAGAGAGAGAGAGAAGCGGGAAGACACGAATAACCTTGATCTCTACACTGGGTCATGGTTTTTGGGGTAAGTCAGACCAGTCACAGCGGGGAGAGCAGAAATGACGCAGCTTTGTCAGTGAGATGGAGAGAGAGAGGGCGCTAGTGTGTGGTGGGGGGGTGGGGGTAAAGGGGGAGGAGTGAGAGAGCTGGGGGAGGGGACAGAGCTGGGGGAAGGAATGGGAGGGGGGTGGAGTAAGCTGGGGATGGGAGTGAGTTGGGGGAAGGAATGTGAGGGGAGTGGAGGAAGCGGGTGAGGGGACAGAGCTTGGGGAAGGAATGGGAGGGGGGTGGAGTAAGCTGGGGATGGGAGTGAGTTGGGGGAAGGAATGTGAGGGGAGTGGAGGGAGATGGGGAGGAGAGAGCTTGGGGAGGAATGGGAAGGCGGAGGAAGGAGCTGGGGAGGGGATTGGAGGGAGCTGGGGAGGGGAGCGAGCCGGTGGAAAGGGGCATAGCAGGGACAGTATTAATGGTCTTGTCTCCACCCCACGTAATGACAGTGTTACCAGATGCACCAAACCAGGGCGGGGCAGATCAAACACGGGCACACGAGGCCTATCTACATACACGGACAGGGAATTCCATGTAACGGGGATGAGTACCGAGGCCGCGCGCAGCTACAGCGTACGCCCCTCACTTTTAAATTTCTTACACTAGACTAGGAATGACGTATAGACTTCATGGAGAAATGTTTTTATTATTTCAAGGGAAGGCTGAGGATGTTGAAGGAAAAAATGTAAGAGGAGAAGGATGTTTGATGTGAAAAAGAGAGAATAGACTTGAAATGACGTAAGGACTTTATGGAGAAATGGTTTTATCTCAAGGGAAGGCTGAGGATGTTGACGAAGGGAAAAAAAATGTAAGAGGAGAAGGATGTATGATGTGAAAAAGAGAGAATAGACTTGAAATGACGTAAGGACTTTATGGAGAAATGGTTTTATCTCAAGGGAAGGCTGAGGATGTTGAAGGAAAATAAAATGTAAGAGGAGAAGGATGTTTGATGTGAAAAAAAGAGAGTATTTCTTTGGCGGGTAAGAAAGTATAATGCTTGAAATGACGAATGGATTTTATGGAGAAATGGTTTTATCTCAAGGGAAGGCTGAGGATGTTGAAGGAAAATAAAATGTAAGAGGAGAAGGATGTTTGATGTGAAAAAAAAGAGAGTATTTCTTTGGCGGGTAGCAAAGTATAATGCTGTAAATGACGTATGGACTAAAGGATTGCTGGGAATCTTGAACGCTGCTGAAGTGAAAAAATGCAAGAGGAGAAGCCAATTTAAGTTTAATGCTAAAAAAATAGTGAAAATCAGCTCTGTGGGCAAAAGCGCGTAATATCTTTAATAACATCCGGACTCTACGAAGAAATACTGGCAATGTTGGAATGCTGACGAAAAAAAAAAAAAGGAAGATGACAGGCTTATGTTCGACGTGAATGAAACAAAAACAAAAACGTGAAAATCAGCTTGGTGGATAAAAAAAAAAAAAAAAATACGATGACTCTTCCAGGGATGTTATTTTGAAAGGAAGGTTTAGAATCACGAATGCTAATGGAGAGAGACGTAATTGAAGACAAGGTTACGTTTGAGGCTAAATAACAGTGATCGTGAGAACCTAATACAAGCCTGGTACACTTAATGCCATGGAGCAGCAACGGGCCAAGGATGAGTTATAGGCTCGTAGAAGGATACCATTAACGAGGTCGAGAATGATGAATGTATAGGGGAGGATGATGTACACGTAGGGCTAATGTTCGATACAGAAACCAGAAGACAAGAACATTAGCGTTGAGAGTATATGCTTAACAATATAACTCTCAGAAGACAAGAACATTAGCGTTGGGAGTATATGCGTAACAATATAACTCTCAGAAGACAAGAACATTAGCGTTGAGAGTATATGCTTAACAATATAACTCTCAGAAGACAAGAACATTAGCGTTGAGAGTATATGCGTAACAATTTAACTCTTTACCTGACCTGACCCACATACACATCTTAATCTTAGCAGCTTAACGGTAAAATAATAACGATGTGTGGTCATACTTTTCGGAATCACTTTTTTTTTATGTTCTCTTAATAGGAACGATTCTTCTACAGGTTTTCTTTCTTTCCACAAGGATAAACAAGGATACAGGTGAACTATAAGAGGCCAGGCAGCTATTATACACAATGGCTGCTAAAAACAAGTCATTCTTTTTTTTTTTTACAGCAAAGGAGACAGCACAAGGGCATTAAAAAGTACACAACAATAAAAAAAAAAGCCCGCTACTCGCTGCTCCTGTAAAGAATCCGGAGAGGTGGCCGAAAGAGCAGTCAGTCACGTGAGAAGAGGTGTCCTGATACCTTCCTGGCTCTCCACCCACAAATTTACATAACCTCCATTTTAAATATTCAGTCTTATTTGCATTTGCTACATACGCACCCGCTTGATTTGTTTACCTCACCCACAAGGCAGAGAATATCAAAGCAAAACCACACAACTTCTGGAACATAAGAGAAAGGAAACCAAAACTGGAATTAGTGTGAAAACTTCGACTAGAGATGAGTCAAAGTGTAAGTTGGTTAAGTGGAATAATGGGGTAGATAAGATTGTAAAGGAAAGTGATAAGGTAGGCCAGTAATAAGTGAAAGTGAAGAGGGATGCATCAGGTAGTGGGAGGTGGGCGTTGCAAAAGCCAGCCCCGAAAATATGAACATCGGAGGACTCTATTTTTAAACCGATCTGTGTCTATCTTCCTGAACTCGAACCGATCACGTGTATATAACCATTGATACAGGTCATTACATCCTTTATTAATATCATCTTTGCTAGCTGCATTTACCCAACAACAAAATTACCAGGCAGTCAACGCCCTTTCCGAAAACTGAACAGCGAGCTACTTTAAATGCTTCTGTGTATGATAAATTTTAAAGGCCCGAGTAATTACTGTCATTCTCTGGTCGGACTGTCTGCTTTGCCTTAAAAACAACACACACACAAACAAACCAAAAACGTATTGATCAAGGAAGGAAGTCTCGTATCTGTTGTGTTCTTCCTAATGATAAGATTCAAAGACCTAGATCATTTTCGTCATTCTCTGGTCGGATTGTCTGCTTTGCCTTCAACACAGCACACAAACAAACAAAAGCGTATTGATCAAGGAAGGAAGTCTCGTATCTGTTGTGTTCTTCCTAATGATAAGATTCAAAGACCTAGATCATTTTCGTCATTCTCTGGTCGGATTGTCTGCTTTGCCTTCAACACAACACACAAACAAACAAAAGCGTATTGATCAAGGAAGGAAGTCTCGTATCTGCTGTGTTCTTCCTGATGATAAGATTCAAAGACCTAGATCATTTTCGTCATTCAGTGGTCGGATTGTCTGCTTTGCCTTCAACACAGCACACAAACAAACAAAAGCGTATTGATCAAGGAAGGAAGTCTCGTATCTGTTGTGTTCTTCCTAATGATAAGATTCAAAGACCTAGATCATTTTCGTCATTCTCTGGTCGATGTGTCTGCGCCGCCATCAGAAACAACTCACAAACAAAGCAAAACGTATTGATCAAGGAAGGGGTTCGCTCGTTTGATGTGTTTCCGCGTACAACTCCTCATTGGCTCTCAACCCTGAAGTGGGCAAACCGTATTGCAGTGAACATTAAGCCTCCATTCGGCCTGCTTCCTGTTTCCCCTAATGAGGCCGGCCGGTGCGGTGTTTTGCGGCGGGAAGAAGAAAAACATTTGCAACATCGAAGGCAATAATATCTCTCTCTATCTCGCTCTTTCTCTCTGTGTGTTTGTATCTGTGTCTGTGTTTGTGTTTCTGTTTCCGTGTCTGTCGCTATCCCTATCTCTTTCTGCCTGTCTCTACCTCAATTACTGTCTGTTCATACCTCAGTCTGTCTGTCTATACCTTCATATGTCTGTCTGTCTCTACCTTAATCTGTCTGTCTATTTCTATCTTAATGTCTTTTTTTCACTATATCTTGTTCTTCCTCTCTGTGTCTATCTGTCTGTCTACATGTTTTTCTTGTTCCTGTTTTAGTCTGTCTGTCTGTCTGTCTGTCTGTCTCTCTCTCTCTCATTCTCTCTCGGGGGGTAAAAAACATGTATGCTAATGAGACTATGAGATTAACATTCAAGGTCCCAAGAAATCATCAGGCTGCTTAATGACCGGCAATTAGATGTCTGTCGGGCGAGCAGCGTTTGTGGAGAGCGTTGTTTGTTGTGTTATCTGAGGATCGTTGTCTAATTTTACTACCGCTGAAAAAAAGGCTTCGCGGCGTCGTAAATCATATCCCCAACAACTCGAGTTTGTTTTCCTCGGTAATTTGTTTTCAGTTCGTGGCATCAGTGAGGTGTTGGGTGATGCTAATCGCGGTGGCAACTTAGAAGCAGAAGAAGAAGAAGAAGAAAAAGTGGGAGGAGTAAATGGAAACATGGAAAGTCAGGCAACAGGAAGTCTATAAGCTCCTGACGAGGTTGCCCGCTCTATAGTCGGTTCCACGAGAGATTCCACGGAGATTTTCCTTCAGGGGTGGACTTGCGGACTTGGTATCCTCGCATGGGTGATGGCACTCCGCGCTCATTGGCGAATTCTTAACTTGTTCTGATGCGCATAAAATTGACTTTGTATTCCTGCCAAAACGGTTTGTGAGCTGTAAGGTAACACATTGCACCGATAAAAACTAATGCAATAATATCTTTATTGATAAGTATGTGCCCTTTGAACTATTATAGATTAATCTGAAACGACATTCACAACAAAACTAAGTCAGAACTGCACGTAAACGGACAATGTCCAGCGACTGAAGCGACTGTTGAGGCTAGACTTTTTTCACAACTTTTAACTACAACAAAGGGCCAGGCTACAGTCTAATTAACTCATTTATTGTAGGATTTCTTGGTACATTTTTAGGCCTGGCTCAGTCATAATGTGTAGTGATGCCACGGAGTCATGACGGAAACATTGGCCAAGGCAAGAACCTTCTCTTTTCTTGCATCGTCCTGTCATTATTCCTGAAAAATGTTTATAGTATTTGTGGGTAATAAACTAATAAAGAGCCATAAGGAAGACCGATTATAAGAATAACTACATTTACATGCCAATAGTGTTGATTTCAAGAGGTAGCAGAGAGCGAGAGGTAGTAGGCGACGTCAAGGCACACGAAATCGCCGCAGCTTGGATCTAGTAAATAACAGGCAATGAGCGGCGCGGAAACCGTCACTCAAGCAATGACGCCAAGTCC
Source organism: Eriocheir sinensis (assembly GCF_024679095.1). Taxonomy (NCBI): domain Eukaryota; kingdom Metazoa; phylum Arthropoda; class Malacostraca; order Decapoda; family Varunidae; genus Eriocheir; species Eriocheir sinensis. The sequence continues at coordinate 7,783,380 of NC_066574.1, read as the reverse complement.
GCGAGTCCACCCCTGAAGGAAAATCTCCGCCAGCTCTCGCGGAACCGATTATAGTGATATGTTCTGCTCAACAGTCGCTTCGTGCCTGCACAACAGATCTATGAACACTTCGGTGCATGTGTTCAGTTTGTTCCTGTTGCAACGAGGTAGCAGTCGATGCGATTTTCAAAAGAGATATTCCCTTTTTTTTATTTTTTATTGCCCTTGGATCTCTGTGGTCGTCACGGTGGGACACCATTCACTCACCTGGAGTTCACAGTCACTGCCGTCCTCTCCACTTCCACGAGCTAATTCCTGAAGCTGTTTCAGGCGCCGTCGACTGTACTGACGTTGGGGTGGTTTATTTGGTCCCAAGTAGGAGAGGGGAGCAGTTCACGGGCTGGGTTGAAGTTAGCCTTGCTGTAAAATAGTAAAAATAACAAGTGATACTACTATTACTATTACTACTACTACTACTACTACTACTACTAAAATGATCATAAAGTTTGACCTGGAAAACACCTACTCTGAAAGAACATTAACAAGCATAACAAGCTTTCAAAACTCATATATACATGTAGGAAGAGGAAGAGGGAAAACACGAAGAAAATAAAAGGGAGAAAAAAGAAGAAAGAAAATAGGAACAAACACTCGCGTCGAGGTAACCAATAGGCTCTAACACGACACCTGACAGCGGAGGTGAAGTAATTAATGGCCTGAAGCTCAAATGGAGAGGTTTCAAGTCTCGCTGCCCCGTGCCTGTGAGTGCGTGTGTGTGTGTGCGTGGGCAAGGGGAGGAAAGGCGGCGACGGTGATGGCGGTGGCGGCGGCGACGGTGGGGGCGGGGTGGAGTGACCGGCTCAAAGTGTAAACAAGCCCATCTCGTCTCCGCCCAAGCAACACTTCTTGAGCGAGGGAGTGTGAGGCGCTGGCAACAACACGCATCACCTGTGTTGTTACCTGGGAGACGCGGGCGCACTAACACACACTAACACACACTACCAGAAGGAAGTGTATCATAGAAAATCAGACCACACAGACCCCATGGTTTTTCTATCTATCTATCTATCTATCAAACAGTGTGAGGCGCAGGCAACAACACGCGTCACCTGTGTCATTGTTACCTGGGAGATTCAGTTGCAGGGCGAAAAGAAGTCACTAATAATAAAAAAATTTACATCTCGTTATCTCGCTTCAATGCCTGTTGTTGTTTTAGCGTCAGCGTCAGCATAAGAGATCAGAAAGCATCACGTATTACAGTGATATGGTTCGCTTAGTGTAGCGCGTTATTATAGCAGCGTGTTCGTAACGGGAAATCACTCTTAATAATCATCTTTATCAGAGTAACAGAGCATCGTAGTGGCGTCACATTCAACCAAATCATAAACAGAGGAACAGAGAGAAAGAATTGCGTGGTCTTAGTCAGTATATATTCGATACGAGAAATCACTTCAACATAAACAGGATCAGGAGAGTGTCAGAGAAATAGCACTGCATCTTGTTAGTTTGCTTATACGTATCGAGAAACCTCTGACGACCAAATCATAAACAGAGGAGCAGAGAGAAAGAATTGCGTGGTCTTAGTCAGTATATATTAAGTACGAGAAATCACTCCAACATAAACAGGATCAGGAGAGTGTCAGAGAAAAAGCACTGCGTCTTGTTAGTTTGTTTATACGTATCGAGAAACCTCTGACGACCAAATCATAAACAGAGGAACAGAGAGAAAGAATTGCCTGGTCTTAGTCAGTTTATATTAGGTACGAGAAATCACTCCAACATATACGAAGAGAAGGCATTGTGTCGTGTTATAGTTTATTTACAACGAAAACCCACTCAATACAGCATAAACTAAGTAAAAGAGAGAAAACACTGCGCCTTTTGTTAGTCATTTTAAATTCGGTGCGAGAAATCATTCCAACATAAGCAAATTCAGCTGAGTAACATAAAACATTGCATCCTCGTTTTAGTTTGTTTATTCATAACGAGGAATCACTAACAACCTAAACAGGGTAACAGAACTGCGTCGTATTCGTCAGCTGTCTCCTGGTATGGGGAATCACGCACCTTCATCTCACATTATAAGCAGAGCAAGACGACGGGGAGTGTAGCGTATCCCCTTACACTCAACGTAGCCGCTAGTTATGTATGTTGATGTATGCACACAGCAGAGGGTGTTATCTCACTTACACCCATCTCAGTCATCATCATTGTAGCAGACAAGAGATTCGTGTCAAGAGATTCGTGTCAAGAGATTCGTGTCAAGTTGCAGTCCGCTTCCTCGTGACATGTGTAAGCAAATGGATATATGTTAAATGGATAGCTGTTATCTCGTTTTTTTTTTTTCTTCTGAGGTGTGGAGTCGTATGTAAAAAAATCGACTCCGAGTCCGACTTCACGAAATTTTAACCCGGTAGCTGCGGGGATCATGTTTCTTAATGGTCCCTCCCTCTAAGCGAAAAAAATGAGAAAAAATCATCACCATTTCATAATATATATCAACGCATTTGTGATCAGTTTATGAATCATCTGTTTTTTGGGGGTTATATCGTGGCAAAAATTTGGCCCGTCGCTGCTACACGGTAAAGCTACAAATTTGGCCCGTCGCTGCTACACGGTAAAGCTACAAATTTGGCCCGTCGCTGCTACACGGTAAAGCCACAAATTTGGCCCGTCGCTGCTACACGGTAAAGCCACAAATTTGGCCCGTAGCTGCTACACGGTAAAGCTACAAATTTGGCCCGTCGCTGCTACACGGTAAAGCTACAAATTTGGCCCGTCGCTGCTACACGGTAAAGCCACAAATTTGGCCCGTCGCTGCTACACGGTAAAGCTACAAATTTGGCCCGTCGCTGCTACACGGTAAAGCCACAAATTTGGCCCGTCGCTGCTACACGGTAAAGCCACAAATTTGGCCCGTCGCTGCTACACGGTAAAGCTACAAATTTGGCCCGTCGCTGCTACCGGGTTAAGGATGCGACCCCGACTATTTATCGTCACTATCAGAGGGCCGTAATATGATAGACAAGGGAACATTGCGTATTATTCTGGTACGGTTATTTAATCCGTAACAAACGTAAGCGGGGATGTATGTTATGTATTTCGATTGCACACTGTATTTTTAGCGTCACCAGCAGACAGCCATCCTTCTTCTTCTTCTTCTTCTTCTCCCTCTTCTTCTTCTTTTTCTTCTTCTTCTTCTTCTGTGATAATATTCGTTACACCCTCCTCTTTATACTCCTCCTTCTTATCATCATCCTCATCCTCATCATCCTTATCACCATCATCATCATCATCGCCTTCATCACCGTCATCATCGCCTTCGCCACCATCATCATCGCCATTATGATAAAGAAGCCTTACGTGTTATTGGGTCACTGTTCCTTGAGTCGTAACCAACGTAGGCGCGAATGTACTTACGTTATCTATCTCGGCCGCGCACTGTCTATTTTTAGCGCCACCAGCAGACAGCCAGGAGCCATATACCTAAACATTTCGGCGCCCTACACAGCACACGCATTTGACAAGGCTTTCGTAGGCGTTCCCGGCGACCCTGGTGGTAGTTTGACCCTTCCTCTGTACCGTGAACCTAAAGAAACACACATTTGACAAGGCTTTCGTAGGCGTTCTCGGCGACCCTGGTGGTAGTTTGACCCTTCCTCTGTATCGTGAACCTAAAGAAACACATATTTGACAAGCCTTTCGTAAGAGTTGTGGGCATTTCCAGGAGTAGTTTTATGATCCTGGTGGTAGTTTGACCCTTCCTCTGTACCGTGAACCTAAAGAAACACACATTTGACAAGGTTTTCGTAGGAGTTCCGGGCATTTCCATGGGTACTCTTATGACCCTGGTGGTAGTTTGACCCTTTCTCTATATCGTGAACCTAAAGAATCACACATTTGACAAGGCTTTCGTAGGAGTTGCGGGCATTTCCAGGAGTAGTTTTATGACCCTGGTGGCAGTTTGACCCTTCCTCTGTACCGTGAACCTAAAGAAACACACATTTGACAAGGCTTTCGTAGGAGTTCCCGGCATTTCCATGGGTACTCTTATGACCCTGGTAGTAGTTTGACCCTTCTTCTGTACCACGAACCTATAGACACTCACCAGAACCAGACTAATCTCTTTTTCGGCCTGTGGAAATGTTTGGTGTGAGGTGGATGCGTCAGGGAATACCGACCCAGGCAGGCGCTTCGCTCACGGCCTCTTCATGCTTCTCCTCAACTCTCCTCGCCTCTCTTCGCCTCGCCTCTCCTCGCCTCCCCTACGCCCCCTGGATTGGCCCGCCGCGCCCATTACGTGGAGATGACGTCCCAGTGGCCCACCAATCACCATCATGACGCCACACCGGGCTTTCACGGCAGGAAGCGAACCTTGATGAAAACAATTAAGTCTGCCCGTTAAGCCTTTTTGATGCCATGCCGCCCGTGGGAGCTCCGGGCAATCGGGCGGAGAGGCTGAGGTGATGGAGGAGGAGGAGGAGGAGATTGAGGTGGAGGAGGAGATGAAGGTGGAGGAGGGTGGAGGTGAAGAGAAGGAGTGGAGAAGCAGACTAGACTATGCGCATCGTACGACCTTGAGGGCCACGACGGGCAGTGTGTGTGTGTGTGTGTGTGTGTGTGTGTGTGTGTGTGTGTGTGTGTGTGTGTGTGCCCAAGGTCGTCCTGGTGGTGGTGGTGCAACGATGCGCCTTTTGTTTGCTTGTTAATGTTGTTTGTTTGATTTTTTTTTGTTGCATTGTTTGTTAGTCATTTACCCCTACTACTACAACTACTACTACTACTACTACTACTACTACTACTACTACTACTACTATTACTACTATTGATGCTGTTGCTAAGGGTGCTGGTTCTTGTTTACTGTTTTTATCGTTATTATTGTTACAACGATAATAAAACACAACGACCACCACTGATAATATCGCTTCTACGTTTATCCTTCTCCTCCTCCTCCTCCTCCTCCTCCTCTTCTTCTTCTTCTTCTTTGTCTTCTTCTTCTTCTCCTTCTTCTTCTCTCTCTCCTTCTTCTTCTCCCTCTTCTCCTTCTCCTTCTTCTTTTTCATTTTCTCTAACAATTCTCCTCCTTATTATCCACATCTTCATCATCATCATCACAATCATCGTCACCATCACAATCATCATCATCATTAATCCCTATCCCTCACTTGCTGTTAACAACCGAGCAGTACCGTCAACAGCCTCTCCATGACCCGACAATCTCCTCACACCGCTACTTGATCCTCCCTTGAGTGGTGTCCGCGGGTCCCTGATTCCCTTGAGTAGCGTTCCTCTGGCCGTCAGCGTCGCGAGGCACATGTTTCGGGGGTCGTGAGAGGCAGAGAGTGGCAATCAGCGGGCCAGGGAATGAGAGCGCGGCGCAGTGAATCAGGCCCTCGCGCCTTCCCTCATCGGCAAGCGCTGTACACTGATAGCTGGCTCTTAATGTTGTTGTTGATGGGTTGTGTTTGATGCGACAAGAGGGGTTAGTTACAGACAACCTCCCCCCCCTCACACACACACACACACACACACACACACACACACACACACACATACAAGTACACAGTCGTAAAAGACACACGGATTCAAAAGTAAATACATAAATTGATTAACAAAGTAATATTAGCAAAGTACGACACATCATCTCGCTCTCTTCCCTCGCCCATTTTTTTCAGAGCCGATTCCTGTCTCTTCTTTTCCATCTCCCTTTTCTTTTTCTTGTTCTTTTTCCTCTTCACACTTTTTAATCTTTTTCTGTTTTTCTCACTCTAAACATTTACTCTTCCCCTCCCTCATCTTCTCATTCCTCACCTCCAAAGCACCATCCTCTCCCTCCTCCTCCTCCTCCTCCTCCTCCTCCTCCTCTTCCCACCTTCTCCTCCTCCTCCCCTTCCTCTTTTTTCATCTGATGCGTCCACCACTCAACCCAAGTCAATGTTTTTTTCAGCAAGCAAAGGTTAGATCTTGGCCCTTTAAACGCGTGAGTCATCGTTTCCTTCAGCCCCTTGTCGGCGGATATACCTGCCTTTTATTAACTCTCACCTGAAGAGACATAAATAGACTGGAACAACGGACTGTATTTTGCATGTATCTTTTTTTTCCCTTTCCTGTATATGTTGCCTTGTCTTCCATTCCCTGTCTATCTTCTTTTTCTGCGTCTACTTTTTGAATGTGTTACTGTTTCTACGACTTTCTTTCTCAGTCTACTTTCCTTTTCTCATTTTCCTTTTTTTTTTGTGTTGGTTCTCCCACGATATCCATTTGCTGTCTACCTTCTTTTTTCCTTTTCCTTTCCGCATATGGAAAAGGTGGGCTCGAGAACGTGGTCAGGTGAGGTATATTTGATAGCACCTGGAGGTCATTAATGAACACTTTGCTCTAATTAATTGGGTCTCCTTTCCCGCGGCCACAACCACGGCGGACGATGGAAGGTAGGTCTTCAAAACGCCGACGACAACAATGTTGATGATTAAGTGCGTAAATGACGGTAATGAAAACGTTAAGTATAAGTATGATGGTGTTTAAGTACATGTCAAGTGAGTGGTGTAGGTGGGGAGAGACGAGGGAAGGGGGGGGGGTGACGTATGTAACTTATAATCAAGTGACTGATATATTTAACATGAAGGTGAGTAATATCAGAGAAAGTTGTGATAGTGATTATATAAGAGATACTATTTGTGTTTTCCTGCTTCTGTCATTACAACAACAACAACAACAACAACAACAACAACATTACTTCTGTGACGAAAAATACCACTACCTTAACATCAACAATAACAACTACTACAATATACTACTTACTACTAATGGAAATAATGGTAATAATAATAATAATAATAATAATAATAATAATAATAATAATAATAATAATAATAATAATAATAATAATAATAATAATAATAATAATAATAAAAATAATAAAAGTGATGATAACAGTAAATGGAAGAGGAGAAGGAGGAGGAGGAGGAGGAGGAGGAAGAAGAGAAAGAAAACGAGGAAAATTGAGATGCAAAAGAATGAAAAACCAAATACGAAAAACGAAAGAGTAAAAAAAAAAGACTATCGACTTTTAAAACAAGCGGATCAACGGTCATGAGGAGGAGGGTCGTGATCCCTTCAAGACTACCTGATTCTCCGCGGTGGCCTGCTGACTCCATCGCCTGCACCCTCTTTACCCTTCTCTCCCCCTCCCACCACCGCTTCCTTATAGCTCTGAACGAACCATCTTCAGCTGCAGCCAACGATACTTTCCCTTTTTTTCTTGGTTATATTATTCGTGGTTCAAAGAATATTCAAATGACCTCGGCGTGACGATATGAGCCCCGCTTCCTTGGTATTTGCCCTCAAAACTGCCTCTTCCCCAGCGATCACCGCCTCCCAAACCACCGCTGAAGCTGCCTCGATATCACAGGGGCTAAAAATTGGTTTGTTCTACTTTGCTTCATCTCCCTTTTACGTTTTCTCCGTCCCGTACACGACTTTCTTCTCATGCTCATCCCTTTACTGTCCAAATCCCTTACGCACGAGTTAACCAGCATCTTCACTCTTTCATCCCTCACGCTGGTAAACTCTGGAACAATCTCCCTTCATCTGTATTTCCTCTTGCCTACGACTTGGACTCTTTCAAAAGGAGGGTATCAGGACACCTCTCCTCCCGAAATTGACCCCTCTTTCGGCCACCTCCTTGGATTCTTTTTAGGAGCAGCGAGTAGCGGGCTTTTTTTTTATTATTGTTTCCTTTTTTTGTGCCCTTGAGCTGTCTCCTTTGTTGTAAAAAAAAAAGTTAACGTCACAACGGCTTCATCTAGGTGATCGCTGCAACCTTATTCTAACTAACGTAACTTAACAATTAACCGCTGAAGCTGCCACTATCCCACACACAGCGACTAAAACTGGTTAATTGTACTCTTTCATCTCCCGCCCACATTTTCTCGGTATTAACCATCAAAACCACCACCACCGCAATCTTGACCTAACCAAAGCAAAAAAAAAAATCTTACCCAAGTTAATCACCGCTAGAACTTCCTCGATCTTACACACAGTGGCTTCAAACTGTCTAATTCTACTCTTTTTTATCTCCCGCCCACATTTTCTCGGTATTAACCATCAAAACCACCACCACCGCAATCTTGACCTAACCAAAGCAAAAAAATCTTACCCAAGTTAATCACCGCTAAAACTTCCTCGATCTTACACACAGTGGCTTAAAACTGTCTAATTCTACTCTTTTTTTTATCTCCCGCCCACATTTTCTCGGTATTAACCATCAAAACCACCACCACCGCAATCCTGACCTGACCAAAGCAAAAAAAATCTTACCCAAGTTAATCTCCGCTAAAACTTCCTCGATCTTACACGCAGTGGCTTAAAACTGTCTAATTCTACTCTTTTTTATCTCCCGCCCACATTTCCTCGGCATTAAACATCAAAACGGCTTCATTTCGGCAACCCCCGCAAAGTTAACCTAAGCAACACAATATCAGTTAGTCGCTTTAATCTGATTCACTTTTACAATCAAGTGCATATCCTCAGAAATGTATTAGCATCTTCTTTATAACGTAGAGCTGTAATAATCTTATCCCTGTAAAATACTCGTACGGTAACATGTTACCTTATACAGAACATCAAGGCAATCCAGGGAAATGTAGGCGCTAGGAGAGGGCTGTGGTTCCTTTGTGTATAAATGTTTCGTATACAATAAACGTTCAAGACTATAACATGTCACCTAATACAAAACATCAAGCCAATCCAGGAAATGTCGGCGCTAAGAGAGGGTGGTGCTTCCTTTGTGTATATATGTTTCGTACACAATAAACGTCCACAGCTATAAATAAACACCACCACCGCCAGCGCCGCCACGACAGACTACTCGTATTCCCAGAGACGCTGTGGGAGGCGCATCTCACATCTCCCTCCCGCCCCCTGACAGCTGAGTGACTGGTCGTGAGGGAGCTAAGTGAGTTATGAGGGTCAAACGCCGGCTTCCCAATCTGAGGCGTTTGTATCGTCCACGCGAGTCTGTCATTATCTTGTAGTTGCCCCTAACTCGCCCTCCACCACGGGACTCGCCTCTCAACTACAGATTATCTACAAACTCAGCCTCCTACAGACTCCTTATGTTTTCGTTGTTTTTCTTTTCTTTTCTGCTTCCTCTTTCTCCTCTTCCTGTCTCTCTCCTCTCCTCCTTACCCTTCAGGCCAAGTTACTAATCGGTCTTGGATTTCCGTTCACGAAGGTTGATGAGGATGTGGGGAGGGGTATTGAGAGGGAAGAGGGAAAGTACCAAGAACGAGAGCAGCCATGTGGAAATGTTAATCCCTACACATGTTTGGGAATGTTCATGCGGCACAGAGGCTACATGAGGAGGTTTTTTACTTCTATACATTCCCTCAGGCATCTTTTCTGTACATTCAACTGATCCTTCACCCTCCCGGCCCGACACACCTGAGCAGCCGCCGGAGAGTACGATGCTGAGCGTAATCCATCATTTTTTTTTTTTTACAGCAAAGGAGGAGGAGGAGGAGGAGGAGGAGGAGGAGGTTGAAGAAGAAGGCAAAGGAAAAGAAGAGTGAATAGAAACGGGAGGAGGAAACAAAGCAGGAACACACACACACACACACACACACACACACACACACACACACACACACACACACACATGACTTAATAACTCGTTCCTCCTGATCTTTTAAATCTTAATTACCTGTCTTCTATCATATTGCTTTTATGCTTTTTGTCAGTCTTAGTTGAGATGGGATTACTGTTTTGTTACTTTTTTTCTCTTTCGGCTTTACGTATTGCACTGCGTTTAATAGTAATAGTAATAATTTTAGGAGCAGGAAGTAGCGGGATTTTTTTTTCATTATTTTTTTTTTTTTAAGCCCTTGCACTGTCTCCTCTGCTGTAAAAAAAATGATAATGATAATACCGTTAACCAAGAATAGCACTGTAGTCCATTTCATACATAACATGACTTGCGTTTGCTAGTTTTAACACACTAAACATGGTCAACACACATCTCCTTATAGTATTACTTATTCATAAAGTGAAAACATTCCGTCTTTTCTGGATGCTTCTTAACTCTGATCCTTTCCCCCGGCCACTCTTCCTCCTCTAAACCTCCTTTCCTTCATTTCTCCCTCATGCCTGTCGCAATTTCCATATTCCATCTTACAAAGTGGACACCTCTTATTTTTCTGTAATGTATTAAAATAAAAGAAACTTAAGGTCACAAAAAAAAATACCACTTAACACAGCTGCTCTTAAATTAAACAGAATTAAGTGGGCTGAAGAGAGATCAATATCGGAGGGAGAGATTTTATTTTTATTTTTTTACAGCAAAGGAGACAGTTCAAGGGCGTAAAGAAAAAAATATATATAAAAAAAGCCCGCTAGTTACTGCTCCAGAGATGTCTTTATATTCCCCGCATGACAGAGTTCAAGTCGTAGGCAGGAGGAAATAGACCAGTCGCTGTTCCTCTACCCCGTCCTTTCCTTTCCCTTTTCCCTTGTCCCTGCCCTACTTTCCCTATTCCCTCTTACAAACCCATCAAGACGAGACCGAGAACACACTTTCCTCACGGCTGTTCATTTGCTTAAAACCCATCCGTTGCGATTGGCACGGATTAGGCTTTCATTGGTAGCCTGTTAACACATACTCCCATGTCTTTCTCTGCCTCTGTGGTGGAAAGTGGAGTGCTTCCCATGTGGTACTGGTGTGCAACATATCCCTTCCAAATGTCCATGACTTTACATTTTTCTTCACTGAATTGTAGCAGCCACTTTTTGTTTCATTCCTGTAGCTTGGTGTGGTCTTCAGGTAGGAAGCCCGCAGTCAAGGGGTTAAATTACATGGCGTCTTAACATCGGAGCCTCTTCCTTCATCTGCTTTGCCCTCACGTCCGAGCTGAAGAGCCCCACCGGCGAGTGAGCCCCAAAGAAGGCACGGGCAAGGTGTCGGGTGTGTTAACAGTGCTGCCCTTCGTCAAAACCGGGGGAGCCACGCCGCATTTGGATCTCTGTTGACGCAAAGGTGGAGAAGAGTGCGTGGATAGGATGATGGGAACCGTGGAGGAAAATGAACAATGCAATAAAGGGGAGAGTAAGTGACTGCTTGAGTGAGTTAGTGAGCGGGTTAATGAGTGAAGTAGACAGTGAGTGCGTGAGTAATGGGGTTAGTGAGTTAGTTTGTTCATTCGTTTGCGAGTTAGTGAGGGAGACAGTAAGTTCGGTCAGTCTATCAGTCAAAGGGTTAACGAGTCAGAAAGTTAGTTAGATGGTTAGATAAGAGAAAAAAGAAGAGAGAGAGAGAGAGAATCAAGTAATATAACCAGACAACGAGACTCGGCGGCGGAGGTGACCTAATACTCGGCGAAGTAAAATGAAAATTGTGCGTTGTTGCGACTTTATGTAAAATGTTAAACAAGTTTCTCTCTCTCTCTCTCTCTCTCTCTCTCTCTCTCTCTCTCTCTCTCTCTCTCTCTCTCTCTCTCTCTCTCTCTCTCTCTCTCTCATCCTTTCTCTTTCATCATGTATTTTACACCTGGCGTGTCGTGTGTCAAAGCGCTTCCTCACACACACACACACACACACACACACACACACACACACACACACACACACTCCACACACAC
>NC_066574.1:7764268-7766768 GCF_024679095.1 Eriocheir sinensis | reverse complement strand
CACCGCCCCCTCACCTACCCAGCCTTACCCCACACCCCTACCCACCCTCCCTCCCTACACCATTCACCACCAGAATAACAGGGTGATAAATTGCACTTAAGGCTTTCTAATCTATCATAATACTTAAATACGTCAATGGTTTCGTTTACAAGTTTTTTTTTATGCGGAATAAATTTAATCATTAACCGAACTAAAGCAGATACGTCCGAAGGAGATAATGACCGCAGTGATGTAAAAGATAAGTTATTTCCAATGTGCGTAACTGATAAGGATTCGTATCTGCTAATTTTTGTACTTTATTTACTGATAAGTTTTTACATAACATTTTTTTTTTTTTTTTTTTTTTGGCCAAACCGATCTGTCCTTTTGGCCTAACGGATAAGGCTTCGTATGTGATCATTTTTAAAGCTTTAGTTACAAGATAAGTTTTTGTCTAACTTTCTTTCCCTACTTTGTATCTTGCTTAACTGAACTTTTCTTTCGGCCTAACTGTTTTTTTTATCCTTTTTTTTCTTTGGATAATATGTTTTTTTGTCTAATCTTTCTTTGTCTAACTAATATTTTTTCTTTGGATAATATATATTTTTTTGTCTAATCTTTCTTTGCCTAATATTTTTTTTCTTTGGATAATATATTTTTTTGTCTAATCTTTCTTTGCCTAATATTTTTTTTTCTGTGGATAATACATTTCTTGTCAAATCTTTCTTTGCCTAACTAATATTTTTTTTTGCATAACCTATAATCATATATTTTTTAGGGTGGATAATCAATCATTTTTTTGGCCTAACTGATATTGTCCAAGTGAAAATATTTAAGTAAAAGAAAGAATACCCTTGGGAGCAATAATAATTTTCACTCCCCTGTAGTAAAATCATACACCCGACTATTTGAGATACACGAACCATTCCAAATATTCGGTCCTTGGCTTGTTTTTATCGGTTAATTTCCATAATAAAAGGAGATTCCTGCGATAGTGTTCCGTACATGAGTCTTAGGGTCGTAATTTAAAACATATCGTCGGCCAAGTTCACATATTTGACAAGGCTTTCATACGAGTTTTGTCATTTCCAGGAGTAGTTTTATGATCCTGGTGGTAGTGTGACCCTTCCTCTGTACCGTGAACCTAAAGAAACACATATTTGACAAGGCTTTCATACGAGTTTTGTCATTTCCAGGAGTAGTTTTATGACCCTGGTGGTAGTGCGACCCTCCTCTGTAACATGAACCTTAGAGACGGGCCAAATTTGTGGCTTTACCGTGTAGCAGCGACGAGCCAAATTCGTGCCATGATATAAACCCCCCAAAATAGATGATACATAATCTGATCACAAATGCTTTGATATATATATTATGAAATGGTTTGTGTGAGTGATGATTTTTTCTCATTTTCTCGCTTAGAGGGACCATTAAGAAACATGGTCCTCCCTGCTACCGGGTTAAAAAACACTCACAGAACCCGATTGATCCTTCTTTGACCTTTAGAAATAGCTGATATGAGAAACAAAAGTGTCTTAAAATACGGGTCTTAAACGGCATTCCCTTCATTCTTTTGGCTAACGTTCCCTGAGGCCCCGCTGTGTATGGCGCGGCGCTGCGGTGTGTTTAGCGCGGGTCAGCGTCCTCCTCTCGTGTGCCGCCGTGGTGCCCCCTTTACGAGAGGCCTGAGTGTCGGCGGTCAGGCTCGCCCTCCTCCTGCCGTTCTAGCTCTTTTATGGCCGATACAGACTCCTTGGTGTAACGTGACCCCCACCACCTCCGCCACCACGACCCACATCACGACTACCCTCCCCCATGCGCTCCCCCCACCATCCTTTCTGACATGACCAAAGCCACTACTACCCTGAATGCTGCCTTGGCGACTACTACCACCGCTACCAAGTACTACGACGACCACCACTAAATCTACCACCACGATAACTACCACCAACTAACGAAACTTCTATGGATCAACACCTAGACCTCGAAACACCACTTATAAAACTACCATTATTGCCTAGACTACCAGTACGACTACTACCCTGACCACCACCACCTGCCCCACTACTACTACTACTACTACTACTACTACTACTACTACTACTACTACTGCTACCACGTCCCTCACGATCTTCCAGTGGTGAAACTTGGCCTGTGTGTGTGGTCCTAGTGTGTGTGTGTGTGTGTGTGTGTGTGTGTGTGTGTGTGTGTGTGTGTGTGTGTGTGTGTGTGTGTGTGTGTGTGTGTGTGTGTGTGTGTGTGTGTGTGTGTGTGTGTGTGTGTGTGTGTGTGTGTGTGTGTGTGTGTGTGTGTGTGTGTGTGTGTGTGTGTGTGTGTGTGTGCTGAACTTTGACCCCTTCTTTCGAAAACATACACACAAACCTTTACAAATATTTACGAAGTATTCTCAGTTATGCAACAAAAAAATGCCAAGCTTGCGCGTCCACACACACACGCACACACACACACACATACACACAGCACGTCCCCCCTTCCTTCCCCTCCCCAAGACATATATACTGAC
>NC_066574.1:7754268-7761768 GCF_024679095.1 Eriocheir sinensis | reverse complement strand
TGCTTTTAAATTGTTTTTTAAAAGGAATATTATTAATTTAGAATAATATTATTAATAAGAATAGAATTTTTAGGTCCTGAATAAGAAAGTGAGTGTTGAAAAAGTGTTTAATTATGGGCAGGTGTACGTAAATTTTCATGTAGGTGAAATAAGTATGTTGTGACTGTAAAGACGGAGGTTTTTGATCTTTTTATACATGTAAATACCAATTTGTAGCTTATTTATGTCAAAAGTTTTAAAATTTGTTTCTTTAAAGAGAGAGGTTGTGTGTTATTGAAAGTAGTCACTGTTTGTAATAATTCTTATTTTTCTTTTGAAGTCTAAACAGAGGTAACAGGTGTGTGGGGTAGGTGTTGCACCAGATAGGCGTACAGTAATACAAGTGTGGTAAGACATGTGCGTTATATAACATTTCAAAACATCAATGGGCATTAATTCTTTAATTTGATATAACAGAGATACTAGCCTGGATAATTTAAGGATTTGGTTTGTTACGTGATGCTTAAAGGTCATGGTATCATCATACGTTATTCCTAATAATGTGTGTTTATTGGTTCTTATAATGTCTTGGGAAAAAAAGGACAGGAAGCATTGATGGTGACTTATTAGTAAACAGCATATAAAATGTTTTGTTTAAGTTCACTGTTAATCTATTACTCAGACACCATTTATGAAAAGGTTTGTAGGTCATTATTTGCTATATGTATCATGTCAGTAGGATTTTCACCAGTAATATTAAAAGGTTGAGTAATCTGCGAAAAGGATTGTTTTAAGGTTTGTAAATATGTAAGTAATATCATTTATATATAAGAGAAACAGGATTGGACCCAAGACACTGCCCTGTGGAACACCGTATTGAATAGGTAGAGATGCAGATAGACAAGTGTGGGAATTGGTTGATGAGTTTTTCTGTGACAGTAAATCCTGAAACCAGTCATGAATAATACCTCTAATTCCATAGTAATACAACTTACAACACGTAATATATCGTGTCTGACTGTGTCAAAAGCTTTGGTGAAGTCAACAAAGATGCTTAATAATGACTGTTTATTATCTAAAGTTTTATAGATTTCTTCTGAATAAGTTCTCAAGGCATCAAAAGTGTTTAGACCACGACGAAAACCAAACTGACTTGGATTAAGTATGTTTTTAGTTTCAAGAAAATTTATGAGAATTTTCATTACTTTTCAAAGATCTTAGAAAAACATTTAGTAAGGATATTGGTCTATAATTACTTAGTTCATCTTTGGGACCTTTCTTATGGATGGGGACAACAGTTGCATGTTTTAGAGTTGAGAAATTTACATTATTGATAATTATATTAGATATAAGTATGGACATTGCATTTGGTTTTTTTGGTTTTTTTGGTTTACAGATACTGGGATTTTTCATGCATTGCACTTTTGTTTTAAGGAATTAATTACAGTAATTACATCTTGAGGGATAATTATAGGAATTGTCATTGAATGAGGAAGTCACCTTGAAGAAAGCTGGGAAGGTGTGGTGGTGGAAGGTTGTGAACTGTATCTATATTAGGCTTCATTTTATTAAAAATTCATTATTAAAAAGAAAAGCATGCAGGTAAAGAGGTCAGTTTTTACCATTTATAGATTATGTTATTTGTGAGACTCTTCTTCTGGTGTCATGATTAGAATTGATTTAATTATTTTACAATTTAGGAGGAGGAGGAGGAGGAGGAGGAGGAGGAGGAGGAGAAGAGGAGTAGAGAAGAGATGAAGAAAAGAGAGACGAGAGAGTGGACAGAAGAGAAGAGAAAGAAGAAACGAAAGAATAAGTGAGAAAGGAAGATAAAAAAAATACTGAGCGTAGTGATGAGGAAGAAGAGAAAGAGAGAGAGAAAAAAAGTTAACAGAAAAGAAAAGAAAGAAACGAATGAATGGGAGGTGAAAGAGAAGGAGAGAGAGAGAGAGAAAGAAAGAAAGAAAGAGGAACCAGACAACCTGACCTACATAAGCCATGGAAGAGAAGGAGGAGGAAGAGAGGAATAGAAGAAGAGGTCAGAGGAGGAACAGAGAGAGAAAAAAAGGAAAAGGGGAAAGAGTAAAATGGCAGAGGTGAAGAAATGGAGAGTTAATGAAAACGAGAAACGAGAGGAAAACAGAGAAGGAGGGAAGAGAGAGAGAGAGGGAAAAGAATGAAAAAGGAAACGAGAGAATGAAAGACGAAGGAATGGAGGATAAAAAGAAGAGATAAACTGAGGAATGAGATACGAAGAAGAGAAGGAGAGAAAGAAAACAACCAGAGAAAGGAGGGAAGAAAGAAGGAAGGAAGAGGAATGGGGAGGAAAGAGGAGACAAATTGAGAGAGGAGGGAGGGAGGAAATGAGAGAAGGGAGAGAAAAAAAAAAAGAGCGAGACAGGAAATGTGAGATGAGGAACAGAAACTGAGGGAGAAGAGAGAGAAGAAAATAGAGGAAAGAGAGAAAGGAATGGAGAGATAAAGTACACAAAGAGAAAAAAAGGAAGAAAAAAGAGAAAAGAGAAAAGAAAGGAGAGATAAGAAGAAACGAAAAAAATAAAGGAGAAGGGAAGAAAAGGAAAGAAGGGAGAGATGAAAAAAAATAAAGAAGGGAAGAAAGGAAGAATAAAAAGACGAGAGAGAGAGAGAGAGAGAGAGAGAGAGAGAGAGAGAGTTGTTTACCTTTGGGGCCACGTGTCTTTTCTCCTTGAGTAAGTGAGTCTCTTTGAGTCTGTAATCAGAAGCCCACGTACTTCAGTTGTCTACCTCAACCTTTGTCTGGGACGTCTAGGGGGGGTGTTGGGGGAAAAAGAGGGGTGGAAGAAGGGTTTGTGGAGGCTGAGAGGGAGAGAGAGAAGGGCTTGTGAGGGGTTGAAGGGGGTGAGAGAGGGCTTTGTGAAGGGGGGGGTGAGAGATTTTGTGGGGTGGTGATGGGGAAAGAGGGGGGCTTGTGCGGTGGGGGCGAGAAGGGTTTTGTGGAATGGTGGGGAGAAAGGTTTGCTGGGGGGTGAGGGGGAAAAGGGGGTGATTAGTGGGGGGGGTGAGGGGAAGAGAGGGAGGGATTTGTGGGGTAGGGTGAGGGGTGAGGAGAAGGGTTGTGGGGAGGAAAGGGTGAGAGAAGGTTTTGAGGGGTGGGGTGACGGGAGGAGAGGGGTTAGTGGGGTCGTAAGGGGAGAGGGGGGCAAGTGGAGGAGGGGGCAAGTATTAGCTCACATTCCGTTTTCTTTAATATTTTTCATCGTTTCCCATTTTCCTCGTTTAATGTTTGTTTTCTCTTTCTTTTTCCTTTCATTTATTTTTTCATCCAAGGCTTACGTATTTTTTATTATCTTGTTCTCTTTCTTTCTCTCTTTCGTTTTTTTCTTTATCTTTTTCCCTTCTCTCCATTCTATCAATTTCATCCGTTTCTTTTTCTTATTTTCCTTTCACTATTCTTTTCTTCTCTGTAAATATCATGTTTCCATTCTCTTCCTCATTCTCTCCATTTACCTTTCTATCATTCGTATCTCTGTCTATCTTCTGTCTTGCTTTTCTTCATATCTCTCTGTCTCTTCTTATCTCTTCTATTTTTCCCTTCTGTTTATATATTATTTCATTTATCTGTCTTTTTCATGTCCACGTCTATCTATCTGTCTTTCCAATGTTGTAACTCTTCATATGTTCCTGCCCGACACCTATTTTTGTCTGTCTGTCTGTCTGTCTGTCTGTCTGTCTTTCCAATGTTGTAACTCTTCATATGTTCCTGCCCGACACCTATTTTTGTCTGTCTGTCTGTCTGTCTGTCTCTGTCCGCCGGGTAAACATGCATGACAAAAGGCGGTAAACAGTCTGCTTCCTTCTTCGAATAAAACTTAAGTTCGTTTGAGTCTCTTGTTTACTTTGGTTGCTTGCTCTCATGGCCCCTTCTCTCCCCCTCCCCTTCCTTTCCTTTTCCTCCCCTTTCCTTCTCTTCTTTTCCTTTCCCTTCCCTGTTCTTCTCTCGTGTTTGTCTTCCTTGCTTGTTCTCCTGTCCCGTTCATTTCTCTTCTCTTCATTTCCCTTCTCTTTCCCTTCCCTTACCTGCCCTTCTCTTCCCTTACCTGCCCTTCTCTTCCCTTCCCTTTCCTTCCCTTCCCTTTTCTTCTCTGCCCTGCCCTGCCAATCCACTTTCTTCCCTTCCTTTCTTTCCCACGTCAAGTCTCCTTCCTCTGTGTTTGTCTGTTAGTCTGTTTCTGTGGTCTTTGCTGTTATTATGTCTCTCCTCTTTTGTCTTTATATAGTATTGGCGTTCTATATTTTCCGTTTCTTCAAATATTTTTCCCTTACAATTGTTTTTGCATATTCTTTTTAGTTTGTTCTGTTTATTATGTTAGTATATTTATCTTGATGTCTGCGTGTTCCCGTCTGTTGTTCCTTCATATTTCTGTCTATCTGTCTGTTTTCTTAGTCAACCTTCCTGTCTTTCTGTCTGTCGGCCTATTTGTCCAAGCCGTTATGTGTCTGTCTGTCTGTTCCACCTCGTCTGGTTTCAGCTGAGTGCCCGCATGCTTAACTAGGAGCTGGGCTGTGTGTGTCTGTCTGTCTGTCTGTCTCATCTTCCGTCTCTTTATCTGTCTTCCTGTCCGCCGCCCTGCATGTTCCAAATTGTCCTCCTCTGCTATGTTCCTTCTCTTTTCATTTGTCTTCCTCTCCGCTTTGTCTTCTTTCCTATACAAGTGTCTTTTATTTTACAGTTTATCATTTGTATCTGTCTGTACTCTTTGCTTATCTGTCTTCCTTTATTCTTTCCTTCCATTTATCTTTCTATCGTACGCATCTGTCTGTCTTCTGTCTTGCATTTTTTCGTATTTCTCTGTTTCAATTTGCGGACGAGGCCACAGACAGACATTTGTAGAACTTTAGTCTGGTATCCGTACTTCACCGTCTGTTTGCCTGTCTGTCTGTCATTATGTATTGTGAGCTCATCTGTCTTTCTCTTCATTCCTGTCTCATTGATCTATCTGTGTGTCTGTCTTTTTGACCTCCTGTAGCTTCGTCTGTCTCTTTTTCTGTCCGTTTACGTTTGGTCACCTGTAGCTCTATCGAGATCTTTCACCTGTCTGTTTCTTTGCCGTCCCGACTTGCTTCTGTCAGTCTTCTCAACACCTCATTCATTACGCTGTCGCCCTGTCCAAACCCTTCCCATCTCTCCCTGTCTTCCTGTCCAGTCTTTTCCTGGCAGTCCGTCCGTCACCCTGTATTGCCCCAGTGCGTCTCTTTGCAGCGTCCTAAACCTTTTCCCTTGTCAGCCTGTCCGTTGTCTGTCTCGCATCTGTCTGCCTCTTTATTGTCCGTCTGTCCGCCCTCACTGGCAGCTCATCCGCCGCCCGTCCTCCCCGTCCGCCGCCTCGCGCCGCCCTGCCGCTGCCCGGGCAACACAAGGGAGGCATTCAGGTGTCAACACACTCCTCGGAGGCAAAATTTAATAATGGTCCCGGCGAGGGGCTGCCGGGGACGCCGCTCCATCTGCCTGTCTACTTGCCTTCACTTGGCCGATGTCTGTCTGTCTGTCTGTATATATGTACCTGTCACTGACTTTGTTCCAATTTGTCTGTCTTCCTGTATATGTCTGTTTGTCAGCGTGGCTGGCTGTTTTATCTGTTGGTAGAACTACAGGGGTATCAAGGATATCAAAGAGCTGTCTGGGGTTCTGGCAACACTGCAGGGATGGCAAGTGACTACCCGAGGTGTTGATGTCACCCCAGACAGAAAAAGTAGATTTTTTTGTTGTTGATACCATTAGATTAATCGGAAGTGACTGTCTGGCGTGTTGGTAACGCTGCAGGGATGAGAAGTGTCTGTGTGAGGGAGCTGGTAACAGTGTACGACTTAAAAGTGATTGTTTGCAGTTATGATAACACTGCAGATACGAAGGGGCTGTTTGGGGCACTGGTAGTTGTTATGTGTCTCTGTCTGTCAGTCAGTCTGTCTGTCTGTCTGTCTGTGTCAGTCTGATTGCTTATGTTTTCTCTCTTCGAAAGTAGTGTTTGTTGGTCATATAAAAGCAAAACTGTTTACTGACCTATCTTTCGGCCACCTCTTTGGATTCTTTTTAGGAGCAGCGAGTAGCGGGCTTTTTTTTTATTAATGTTTACTTTTTTGTGCCCTTGAGCTGTCTCCTTTGCTGTAAAAAAAAAAAAAAAAAAAAAAACTTACCGCAACATCTTCTCATTTTTTGATTTATGAATTTGCATACTGAGCAGAAATTTATTCAATAATATTTTTTCTATGAATCGATGTACCTTATTCACTTAAGCATTTATCTACTCAGAATAATTTTGTAAAGTTTATCATTACTCACACCCATCGCGACGCCACTCACATTATCAACGAACAATTTCCGCAGCAAACCAAAGAAAGAAACGATGATTAATGTCTCAGGGTCGCGGCAGCCCGTCCTTTCAGCTTCCCTTTGTCTGCCCATCACTCACCGGCGGACGCGCATTACACAAGGAAAAGAAGAGGCGACAAAAGGGACGCGAGTGACTAACGCCGCGTCAAGGGCTCGTCTCCTGTCCCTCGGCGGCGGCGGGTGAAGGGTCAGAGGTAAGGCCGTGTCCAGGATATACTAATGACGCGCGATGAGAAAATGCTAAGAAAACAATGAAGAAGACACACTGACGGAGGAAGAGATAGATAGATAGGTAGATAGACTGATATTAGGTAGATATAGAGACAGATAAAGATGAATAGATAGATAGATAGATAGATAGACAGATATTAGGTAGGTACAGAGACAGATAAAGATGAATAGATAGATAGATAAGTAGATAGACAGAGATATTAGGTAGGTATATATATAGATAGATAGATAGATAGATAGATAGATAGACAGATAAAGATAGATAGATAGATAGATAGATAGATAGGTAGATAGACAGATATTAGGTAGGTATATAGATAGATAAAGATAGATAGATAGAGACAGAAAAGATGGAAAAAAATGTATGACCTCTTCACCTCCTCCTCACCTCCCCCCCTCCCCCCATCACCATCATCATCATCATCACCAGAACCCGGAAAAAAACGCGATAACCGATGACCACGTAAATACGATGAAAAATTCGATGACTTCCTTTGGCACGTGACGTCACACTCTGGCACGTTGAAGGAATATATTTAGGGACATGGCCCCCTAACCCTTAAACCCCCCCCCCACACACTGAAGGGAACATAAGAGGGGAAGGAGACGAAGAGGAGGAGGAGGGGTGGTTGAGTTGAAGGGGGTACAGGAAAGAAAGGGAAGGGATCAGTGAGGTGGATGGGATAAAAGTGGAAGGGGAAAGGGAAGGAGAGAGAGAGAGAGAAAGGGGTATGGAAGAAAGGGAGGAAGAAGTAGAGGTAACATTGAGGAGGGTAAGGAAGAGAGAGATGAAAAGGAACTGAAGGAAACGGAAGGAAAGGGAAGAGGAAGCGTATATGGAGGAGGTTGAAGGAGAGAAAGAGGGAGGGAATGAAAGAAAAGGGAGGAAAGGAAGGGGAAGGAGACGCAATAGGGAGGAG